>NC_030813.1:53284746-53586363 GCF_001704415.2 Capra hircus
AGGATATGCAGAAAAAAATCACTGGGAAAAAGGACTATAATGATTAGTTTGATGTTTCAGTTTGACTAAACCATAGTTCTCAGATATTTCATCTGTCACTTCTCCAGGTGCATTTTTGTGAAGATGTTTTTGGATGAGATTAACATTTAAATTGATGGAATCTGAGTAAGATGATTGCTTTGCATAATATGAGTGGGTCTTATTGAATCAGTTGAAGGCCTTAGTAGAAGAAAGACTGACCTCCCTGAAAAGGAAAAAAAAATCTGTCAGTTGACTGCTTTGGGGCTTGCACTGCAACTATTTCCCAGGTCTCCAGCTTGCTGAACTCTTCAGCAGATTTTGGGTTCACTAAGACTCCACAATTATGTAAACTATTTCCCTAAAATAAAATAATCTGCCCTCTTTCCCTTCCACCTCCAGTTGAGTGACTGAGGTTCACACAGACAAACCGTTGCTTGTAATAATACTGTCTCCTGTTAGACCCTATTACTGTTGATGGACCACAGTCTCTCAGCTTGTCCCAAGTCATAGTGTTTCCCTGAGTACTTTCAATACTTGAATCTACACTGTATTGTCTACATGCTGCTGCTACTGCTGCTAAGTCGCTTCAGTCATGTCCGACTCTGTGCGACCACATAGACGGTAGCCCACCAGGCTCCCCTGTCCCTGAGCTTCTCCAGGCAAGAACACTGGAGTGGGCTGCCATTTCCTTCTCCAATGCATGAAAGTGAAAAGTGAAAGTGAAGTCACGCAGTCATGTCTGACTCTTAGCGACCCCATGGACTGCAGCCCACCAGGCTCCTTCGTCCATGGGATTTTCCAGGCAAGAGTACTGGAGTGGGTTGCCATTGCCTTCTCCAATTATCTACATAAGAGGGAACAAATCTTTGTTTCTGTCATTTACAGACATGTATCAAAGTAGCTGAAGTCACAATATCTTAAAAGTGTTAATTGAAAAACAGTAATTCTATTTTTCACTTGTGTCTCTCTTCCCCTAATAAGACTCAGACAGAAGTCCATGGGTGGTTAGGCTCAAAGACAAATATGAGTGATGAACATCATGCTGTACTCAGAATTGCTTCTCTTGGCTTATAATGAAAGCTTTTTTCCAAAGCCAAGCTTGACTACCTGACTCTTCCTTTATGATGAGCTTTCTCCCTGGATGCTTCTCAGGGGATTTATACAAGAGAGTTCTGGAGCAGGCTGCTAGACATATAGAGATGTGTCTGAATCTCACACATAGAAAGAGTGTTGACTAAAGTCATGAAATGTCTCCTCCTCTCTGCCCTTCCCAAGCTTCTGAAAACTGGTTTTTTCCTCTAAGAGAACTTTTTAAAATGTAAGATAAACTATAGATTAACTATTTTTTGCCTTTTTATGGAAATAAAAGGGTAATTCCAGTGCTACTGCTTGATACCATGGGAGAGTAAATGTAGGTGCAGAGATGTGAAGTTCATATATGTTTAAAATTGAATGGGAAAAGTAAACCGTCATTGGGCTTCCTTGTCATCTAAAGCAGTACATCAGCAAGAAACATGAGGATTTATTTATACAACAACTTTATGATAGTTTTGGTATCTCTCTAATTTCATAGTGTTTATTATATGGCTGTCATTTCTGATTAACCATTATGCATAAAATTAAGCTCCTAAGAAGGAAATAAAAGAGAAAGAAGGGATGAAAACAATTGTTTACCTGCAGTCAATCTGAGGAAATAAAACAAGAAGTAAAGTTGTGGTCAATCAGAAAAAGACAAGACAGACTGAATTTTATGGTTCAAGGAAGGGAATATATCAGTGTTTTGAGTATGTAAATAATGATTCTAATATCCAAGGACCTACGTGAGGCTGCCTGACATTGTCTTGTGAAGGTACATGTATCAAAAGCACTATAGGCCTTTAATAATTATTTGCTAGTTGAAAGTATCTGAAAATTACTGTATAAAAGTAAATGATATTAAAATAATGAAATTTTTGAAATTATGTTTTTAGACATTTCTGAATATAAACTGTTCTCTGGTTTCATATTTTTAAACACCAAAGATTACAAAACAACTATCTCAAAAACATTTTATGCTATGTAAGCACATGCCTTTCATTAACTGATTCAAGTATTGATAAATTACCTCAATGACAAACTACTCCATTTTGTTAATCTTGAATTGAGCAAAAAAGAAGATGTAATTGTTGCAAATCATTATCATTTGCCATTGTTTCCTCAAAGGATCATCTCCAAGTATTCTCAGAAATACCTAATTAGCTTTTATTTAATATGAGCACATGGAGAATATAAATGGGATAAGTTACGACTTATTGAAACTCAAATATTTCTAATTATTCATTTAATAAAATATTGAAAGTTTAAAAAATTATTTCTTATAAGTACTTAGAAAGCATGAACCTAGGCCTTACTATTGCATTGCAAGCCTTGTTTATGTGGCAAATTGGAAAATTATTTAGGTAACTAAAGATAGCTTACTGTATCTAGGATTACCAAGGAAGATAGAGTTTATTTGCTAAATTGCCTGATTTTTATGTAATGGCAGAAAACATTATGTGGATGCAATATTATAATAATCAAACAGAGTGAAACTATCCAACTACACATAACTGTCTATATCAGAGTGGCAGACTTGTAAAGTAAATAAAATCATGATTCTAAGAGTAAGACAACCTGGGTTCAAGGTGTGCTTTGCCCTCTCCTCAACACTGTGAACAAAATTATTTCATTTCCCAAAGACTCATTCCTGACCATAAAGTGTGATAATAATAGCATTCTCTCAATGGTGTTTTTACTAGTCTGCTCAGGTTGTCCTAGCAGCATACCACAGAGTAGGTGACTTAAACACAGTGATTTGTTTTCTCATAGTTCTGAATGCTGGAAGCCTATAATCAAGGTGAAAGCTGATCTGGTTTCTGGTGAAAGCACTCTTCCTGGATTGCAGATGGCCATCTTCTCACCCTGTCCTCAAATGGCCTTTCATCTGTGCACAGGCACTCCCGGTGTCTCCTACTCTTCTTATAAAGACATTGTTGTTGTCCTTATTCTAAGGACATTGACCTATTCAGTCACTAGCTCATGTCAAACTCTTCACCACCCCATGAACTGCAGCATGCCAGACTTCCCTGTCCTTTACTATCTAATAGAGTTTGCTCAAACTCAAGTCCATTGAGTCAGTGATGCCATCCAATCATCTCATCCTCTATTATGCCCTTCTCTGGCCTTCAATCTTTCCAGCATCAGGGTCTTTTCTAATGAGTTGGCTTTTCTCATCAGGTGGCTAAAGTATCGGAGCTTCAGCTTCAGCATCAGTCCTTCCAATGAATATTTACAGATGATTTCCTTTAGGCTGGACTGGTTTGTTCTCCTTGCAGTCCAAGGGACTCTTAAGAGTCTTCTCCACCACCACACACAGTTCAAAGAAATTAATTCTTTGGTGCTCAGCCTTCTTTATGGTCCACTCTCACATTCATGCATGACTACTGGAAAAATCATTGCTTTAAATATATGGGTCTTCATCAGCAAAGGAATGTCCTGTTTTTTAATATGCTGACAAGGTTTGTCATAGCTTTCCTTCCAAAGAGCATGTGTATTTTAATCTCATTACTTTGATCACCATCTGCAGTGATTTTGGGAGCCCAAGGAAATAAAATCTATCACTGTTTACATTTTTCCCCTTCTTCATGCCATGAAGTGATGGGAGCGGATGCCATAATCTTAGTTTTTTTAATGTTGAGTTTTAAGCAAGCTTTTTCACTCTCCTCTTTCACCCTCATCAAGAGACTTTTTAGTTCCTCTTCTCTTTCTGCCGTTAGAGTGGTATATCTGCATATCTGAGGTTGTTGGTATTTCTCCTGGAAATCTTGATTCCAGCTTGTGATTCACCCACCCCAGCATTTTGCATGATGTACTCTGCAGATAAGTTAAATAAGCAGGGTGACAATATACAGCTTTGTCATATTCCTTTCCCCATTTTGAACCAGTCCATTGTTTCATGTCTGGTTCTAACTTTTCCTTCTTGATGCATACAGGTTTCTTAGGAGACAGGTAAGGTAGTTGATATTCCTGTCTCTTTAAGAATTTTCCAGTGTTTGTATATGGATATAAGCCTATTTAAATAAAGTCCCACCTTTTGATTTGATTTCATCTTAATTACCTTCTTAAAGGCTCTATCTTCAAAGATAGTCACATAGCAGTTAAGGTGTAAATTAGTGGATTTGAAGAGGACTCAGTTTAACAGTGTTGTAATGATGAAATGATATCATGTGATGAAAGTGCTTGTTTGTTGTTGCTGTTTAGTTGCTGAGTTGTGTCTGATTCTTTTGCAACCCCATGTATTTACTGAAGCTTACCAGGCTTTGTCTATGGGATTTCCCAGGCAAGAATACTAGAGTAGATTGCCATTTCCTTCTATAGGGGATCTTCCCAATGCAGGGATCAAACTCATGTCTCGTGCATTGCAGACAGGTTGCTTTACCACTGAGCCGCTGGGGAAGTCCTGATGAAATGATATCATGTAACGGAAAGTGCTTCAGTTCAGTTCAGTTCAGTCCAGTTCAGTTGCTCAGTCCTGTCCAACTCTTTGCAACCCCATGAACTGCAGCACGCCAGGCCTCCCTGTCCATCACCAACTCCCAGAGTTCACTCAGACTCACTTCCATCGAGTCAGTGATGCCATCCAGCCATCTCATCCTCTGTCGTCCCCTTCTCCTGCCCCCAATCCCTCCCAGCATCAGAGTCTTTTCCAATGAGTCAATTCTTCACATGAGGTGGCCAAAGTACTGGAGTTTCAACTTTAGATCATTCCTCCCAAAGAACACCCAGGACCGATCTTTAGAATGGATTGGTTGCATCTCCTTGCAGTCCAAGGGACTCTCAAGAATCTTCTCCAACACCACAATTCAAAAGCATCAATTCTTCGGCAGTCATCTTTCTTCACAGTCCAACTCTCACATCCATACATGACCACTGGAAAAACTATAGCATTACTACATATTAAAAACTCAAACGTGTTAACTGTCATAGTTTAGTGTCATCACGTAAGAGTAAAGCTCGAATCTCTCTGATCTGGAAACTTTCATAGTATATTATACCAGCGGCTGAAGAAGCCACTGCCCCTCTCACCTCATCTTCTCTACATCTCCTCAGTTATTAGAGTTTATTTCCAAGAAGTTGAACAAAATCCCAGTCTTTTCCCTACAAATGTATTTTGGTCTTTTCTCTCAAGTTCTCATACTCAGAATTTTCAAATCTGTCCCCACAATTCCCTAGATCACAAGCTTTTGCAGAAACAAAGAGTAATATAGCAAAAACAAAATAAAACAAAACCAAAATGAAAAAAAAAAAAAGACACAAAGGTTTGGGTATGTTGACTGTGATATACATATATCACACATACAAACACAAACTCACTAATTATGGCTAATGCATACAAATGAAATACACGTTTCCCGAAAAAGGCATATTTGCATTATTGAAAATCCTTTGTGTTTCATACCGATTTCTGCACAGGTTTTATAGCTGTTTGTCCCTTCACACATCCATACCCCCATCTGACTCCTGGACTGCTTTTATTGTTCATTAAGAATACCAATTATATGACAATTCTTGATTTTAGATCATTTTATGCAAATGTTGCCTACACATGTAAGTTTATTAATAAACAATATGTGCTTCATTTTCAATTTCATTAATATTTTACACCTAAAATTGCAGTTATAGCAAGTTTGCTGAAAAAGACTTTCTGGCTAGAATTTAAATGAAAGAACAAAGAAAGCCATTTAGCACATTGACTTTAGAAGGCTTTAGAAAGGATTGTATTTTTAGACTAGATATGGAAAACACATTCTATATCTGGAAAAAAATCTTATAATCATTTGAGTATTTTACTTCAAAACTGCCAAAATAATGAATTATGCTTATTCATAAAAGGAAATTTTGCATCATGCTTACATTAATAAAATAAAATAATGGCCCTTACATAAAAATTAATATGGTACATTTAAGAAAATTATGAAACCATACTTCAGATATGGTCAGTAATATTTTCTGTAATTTTAGAAATAATGAATTTAAGTCTTATAAATTAAATCTGATATAAATCCTAAAATAACTATTTCAGTTTTTTATCAATTTAGAAACGTAACATATTGATTTTACCTCACACTTGTATAGTCTTACAAAATTGCAGTGTTTAATTATCACAGTAAAGAATGATTGAGCACCTACATAAAGATAAAGCTTAAAAAAAGATGCTGTTCTCTAGGACTATAAATGTTTCATTGCCTACTGTTTGGGCCCCAATGAATTGGATGATGTTAACCTACATTGGTGAGGATGAATTTCTTTATTCAGTCTACTGAGACAAATGTTAATCTCTTGAAGAAACACCCTCACAAACATACCCCAGAAATAATATTTTACTGACTATCTGGGCATCTGTTAGGCAGTTAAATTGATATACGAAATTGATATACGAAATTAACTATCATACTTAGCTAATTTAAGATAACTGAGTGAAACTTAGACATCATTCATTAGACAAATGAATCATGACAATAAATCTATGTGATTTTGCCCTTCTAATGTTCTAGGTAGTGCTTTAAATGCTTTATATATTCTCTTACCTTGCTGGGAGATGAATGCTGTTCTTCAAGGACAGCCAGCTACTGGGTGTGGAGCATGGAACTGCAGTGAGACAGTGGGTCTGCACAGTTGCAGGTGTTGATTGTGGTGTTTTACTGACTACTATGTTATAGTTATATGTATGCTATAGGCAAAAGTCTCCTCTGGTCACCATAGTAGATAAGAAATGGGTAAAGTATAGTGCTGCTTCTTAAGACAAGACTTGTAAGTTCTTAACTGTAATACCATGTAAAAGGATTGAGCACTGATTAAAGTCCAAAGTGCTATGGAGGTGTAGAAGAAAATATCTGCCCGAAGGATAGGAAATGTTTTCTTAAGGAAGTTTATGCATTAGCTAGGTCTTGAAAATGTGACCTCATGATTGTCTTATTTCTTCCATTTTATCATTCCTTTCTTTATAATATAATTGTGTATACTTGTCATTTAATATATGACTTTGTGGTGTTTCTACAGTACATGAAGTGAATCAGCCTACCCTAATGATGTTGGGCCTGCTTATATGTTTAACTTTGGCCAGTGGAATGCTATTGAATATTATATGAACTAGTATGATTATGTTTGGCTTCTTGAGCTGCTGTAATCACCATGAAAAAAAATGTCTAATTAGACAGAGTCCCCCAAATGAGAAAAGTGGAGCAGTCCTGAAACCAGTCTGCAGCATAGTACCAAATCCACCTGAACCACAAATACGTGTTCCTTGTGGTAAGGTACTGAGATTTTGAAGTTGCTGTTATGTAGCAAAAGTTAATTAATACATATTTTAAGAGGTCAAGTGGTAAGAGAAACATAGAGATTTTGATCAGAGAGGATATATAATTAAAGATATAGAGTTGCTCAAATGATTAAGAGAATAAATATTGAATGGAATACCAAAGAACTGAAATGAAATCTTCATGGAAAGTATAAATGATGGTAAAGTTGCATTGCTCCATCACCATACAATAGTGTGATCTTTACCAGAGTGGACTCTGACTCTTTGAGATCCTTGTTATTCATTTGATATATTCTTAGTGCTGCTGTTAACATCTTTGCTAACACCTGGGGAAAGTTTGCCCATGAATTAAATCAATGAAGAGGAAAACTAAATAAGAAATGCAAAAGAAGAATCTTGGTAATAGGTGTCTGGATTTAAATTTGCCTGAAGGAAAATGCAGTGCTTGGAATTTTCTGTTACGTTGGTTTAGGCAATTTTAAAAAATCATACTTTTTCATACTTGGAGTTGGGTTTCAACTGGTTTGCATTTTATCCCTTATAACTTAAAGTTGGAAGAGTTGTTATTAATGTTTAGCATTAGATGAATAGTGCAATTGAAAGGGAAAAGGATTAGAGATGTAATAGTGTGGAGCTAGAAGAGACATTGTACAGGAGACAGGGATCAAGACCATCCCCATGGAAAAGAATGCAAAAAAGCAAAATGGCTGTCTGGGGAGGCCTTACAAAGTAGCTGTGAAAAGAAGAGAAGTGAAAAGCAAAGGAGAAAAGGAAAGATACAAGCATCTGAATGCAGAGTTCCAAAGAATAGCAAGAAGAGATAAGAAAGACTTCTTCAGTGATCAACGCAAAGAAATAGAGGAAAAGAACAGAATGGGAAAGACTAGAGATCTCTTCAAGAAAATTAGAACTAAGGGAACATTTCATGCAAAGATGGGCTTGATAAAGGACAGAAATGGTATGGAACTAACAGAAGCAGAAGATATTAAGAAGAGGTGGCAAGAATACACAGAAGAACTGTACAAAAAAGATCTTCATGACCTGGGTAATCACGATGGTGTGATCACTCACCTAGAGCCAGACATCCTGGAATGTGAAGTCAAGTGGGCATTAGAAAGCATCACTATGAACAAAGCAAGTGGAGGTGATGGCATTCCAGTTGAGCTCTTTCAAATCCTGAAAGATGATGCTGTCAAAGTGCTGCACTCAATATGCCAACAAATTTGGAAAACTCAACACTGGCCACAGGACTAGAAAAGGTCAGTTTTCATTCAAATCCCAAAGAAAGGCAATGCTAAAGAATGCTCAAACTACCACACAATTGCACTCATCTCACATGCTAGTAAAGTAATGCTCAAAATTCTCCAAGCCAGGCTTCAGCAATACGTGAACCGTGATCTTCCTGATGTTCAAGCTGGTTTTAGAAAAGGCAGAGGAACCACAGATCAACTTGCCAACATCCGCTAGAACATCAAAAAAGCAAGAGAGTTCCAGAAAAACATCTATTTCTGCTTTATTGACTATGCCAAAGCCTTTGACTGTGTGGGTCACAATAAACTGTGGAAAATTCTGAAAGAGATGGGAATACCAGACCACCTAACCTGCCTCTTGAGAAATATGTATGCAGGTCAGGAAGCAATAGTTAGAACTGGACATGGAACAACCGACTGGTTCCAAATAGGAAAAGGAGTACATCAAGGCTGTATATTGTCACCCTCCTTATTTAACGTATATGCAAAGTACATCATGAAAAACCCTGGACTGGAAGAAACATAAGCTGAAATCAAGATTGTTGGGAGAAATATCAATAACCTCAGATATGCAGATGATACCACCCTTATGGCAAAAAGTGAAGAGGAACTGAAAAGCCTCTTGATGAAAGTGAAGGAGGAGAGTGAAAAAGTTGGCTTAAAGCTAAACATTCAGAAAAAGAAGATCATGGCATCTAGTCCCATCACTTCATGAGAAATAGATGGGAAAACAGTGGAAACAGTGTCAGACTTTATTTTTGGGGGCTCCAAAATCACTGCAGATGGTGACTGCAGCCATGAAATTAAAGGATGCTTACTCCTTGGAAGAAAACTTATGACCAACCTAGATAGCATATTCAAAAGCAGAGACATTACTTTATCAACTAAGGTCTGTCTAGTCAAGGCTATGGTTTTTCCAATAGTCATGTATGGATGTGAGAGTTGGACTGTGAAGAAAGCTGAGCACTGAAGAATTGATGCTTTTGAACTGTGGTATTAGAGAAGACTCTTGAGATTCCCTTGGACTGCAAGGAAATCCAGCCAGTCCATTCTAAAGGAGATCAGCCCTGAGATTTCTTTGGAAGGAATGATACTAAAGCTGAAAATCCAATACTTTGGCCACCTCATGCGAAGAGTTGACTCATTGGAAAATGGGAGGGATTGGGGGCAGGAGGAGAAGGGGATGACAGAGGATGAGATGGCTGGATGGCATCGCCAACTCGATGGACGTGAGTTTGAGTAAAATCTGGGAATTGTTGATGGACAGGGAGGCCTGGTGTGCTGCAATTCATGGTGTCTCAAAGAGTCAGACACAACTGAGCGACTGAACTGAACTAAAAATCTAACTGGCCTCTATATTCTACTTCTGTTCACCTGACCCATAGTTAAGACTTGTTTGGTGCATGCCTGCTAAGCTGCTTCAGTCATTTCCGACTCTGCTACCATATGAACTGTAGCCCCCCAGGCTCCTCTGTCCATGGTATTCTCCAGGAAAGAATACTGCAGTGGGTTGCCATGCTCACCTCCAGGGGATCTTCCCAATCCCGGAATCAAACCTGCATTTCCTATGTCTCCTTCATTGCAGGCCGATTCTTTATCCCTGAGCCACTGGGAAAGCCTTATTAGCTAATAAATAAAATAGATTTTTTCTTCAGTATTATATCTTACTAATGCTCTGTCTGCCAATGCAGGAGACAGAAATGATGAGAGTTTGATCCCAGGGTTGGGAAGATCCCTTGGAGGATGACATGTAACCCACTGCAGTATTCTTGCATGGAAAATCCCATGGACAGAGGAGCCTGGAGGGCTACAGGCCATGGGGTCGCAGAGTTAGACATGACTGAAGTGACTTAGCACAGTGCTTAGTTTGACTATAGACATACCAAAAAATGTAATCACACTTTCAATGTTAATAGCTCTGAAGGAAATAAAAAGAAGTACATGAATAGAGAGAGAGACATAGTGATGGTGAAGATAGATGGGCAGGAATTTCTAGACAGGTCACAGAAGGCCACTCTGAGTTCTGAATGCTTAGCAGGAGCCATCCATGAGAGAAGATTCCTAGACAGATGGCACAGCCAGGGAAAAACACAATGCAATACTATTAGAGTTGTTTGGGATTTTGGTTCACTAGCTTCTTTCTTCAGAGAGAGTACAGTCCAGATTAAATACATCCATAACTTTTTTTCACCTTTATCAAGAAGGTAGAAATGCTTATCTTGTTACCAGGTGCATTTTTTGAAGAAAACGATTTTAAGTCCATTATTGCCTATGGTCCTCTGACTTTTCAGGCCATGGTTCATATGATCAGTAGCTACAGGTTAGGAAAAGAAATCACAGCTGTAAGGATAATTAAGTCATAACATGAAACCTTATTGGTGTTCTTTATTGGCAGATTAATAGTGAGAAAATGACTGACTATTTTAAAAATATCCTTTTCTAATTGTCAAGACAATATGCCCAAATCAGTAGGTCTCAAATTTATTACAAACTCGACCCTTTCACAAAGTACTTACCATGTCTCCAGAACAAGCAATTGGTTCTATACGTCAAAGATGGATCTGAGTATATTTTTAAAAGCTTTGTAGGTAATTCTGATACTTATCAATAGTTCGTGATTGCTAGTTTATGGTTCAAAAAATATCATTGGTACCCTCCCTAATGTCCATTAGATCAATAATCTTTTATATACAAAATTCCCTAGATTCAAGTGACTCAAAGCAATAAGCCTAATTTCTCATGAGTCTGAAACTGGGTGATTAAGGGCTGGGTTTGATGGAGTGTTTCTTTTGAACCCATCTGGGCTCATTTACATATCAGGCCCTCAGCTGACTATCTTCTAAAGTAATGGAAATGACTGAGCCCTGTTACTTTCATTCTCTAGTAAGCTAGCCTGGACAAGTCAGGAAGGCAGAGAAGCAAGAGAATGAACAGAAAAAGGAAAGTACTTTTTCAAACTTCTATTTGCATTAAGTTTGCTAACATATCATTGGTCAAATAAGTCACATGGCCAAGCCAGAATGTGAGGTCACTGTGAGATTACAAGACATTGGGAGGGTGAGAAAAGAATTGGGACATTAGTACCATTAATATATTACATCCTGCATGTATGCATGCTAAGTTGCTTTAGTCACATCCAACCCTTTGCAAGTAAATGGACTATAGCCCACCAGGATCCTCTGTCCATGGGATTCTCCAGGCAAGAAGAATGGAGTGGGTTGCCATGCCCTCCTCCACTGGATCTTCCCAACTCAGATCTAACCAGTGTCTCTTATGTCTCCTACATTGGCAAGTGGATTCTTTACTGCTGGCACCACTGGGAAGGCCCATATTACATTCCACATATCCACAACTCTACCAATGCCAGAACATATTTACTTTTAGACTTTCACTGCTACCCTACCTCCCACCCTGACTTGAATCCTACAGCTAGATAGACACAGTAAATGATGCTGGTTAGGCAGTAAATGAGACATCATCTCATTTCTCAGCATAGCAGATTTGGTCTAGAAGGTTTGATTTTGTTTTTAGAGAGATACTGGTCATTAGATCATTGTGAATGACAAAAATTTTCCTCAATAACCTTTTTCCTTCTTTTGCTTCTGGATTCTTGGTCTTGACTCTTCACCCCTTCTTTGAACCTTCTCCTCATTTGATACCTGAATTGAGAGTCTGCTCCTCTGCTTATTCAGAAATAATCTGCTACATTAGCCCTACTGACATAATTCAGATTTCCGGTTCTAATTATAAAGAGTTGCTGCAACATCTTACTATTTAAGATGTACAAATATTCTTTGATTTATAAATTGTCTGTTTGCTGAGCACACAAATCTCTTTTCTATTTGGGTAAAGCCTCATATCGGGTGAGTATTGGAGTGATAACAACAAAGATAGAGCAAATATATTACCCCTACTCAGACTTTGATTATTGAGTGAGGATTATTGATACACAGGAAGAGTTTAGGTTTCGTTTGGGGTACTGATGCCAATGACTGCAGGAATTTTTACCATGGGTATTGGCTTTCCCTGCTACTGAAAGGAATATTGGGATGCAACAGAGCTTTTTAAACAATGTATATTCTATTGCTACTTTTCTTGATTTTCATGCCAAAGCTCCTGGTTTCTTAAACCTTTCTGAGCTTAGTTCTGATATTTTCTGATCATTTCTGTGATCATCTTAAAGCTAAGAATATAGAATAAAACACTGATTATTTCTTCTGAGAATTAAGCAAACCTCCAAAAATTTGAAAACTTTTTCCCACAGATTGATTTTTCCATTAAGCTATTCACATCTCCCATAATTCCTAAATAGAAATTCTAGAGCTTCAAGATAATCATGTCATGTCTACTGCAATCAGAATATCTTGGGTAAAAAGTGACAGCCATATTGAAATTTTTTTCAGGATATTAACTTGTATGTTAAATGTTGAGGCAAAAATGCTGAACTGGTATAAATTATTGGCTAAGAAGGATAATACAGTGTCTTTCTAAAATGGCATGTTGTTGTATTTGGAAGAAGAAAGTGAGTAAGGTGAATTTTTGTTTTCCAGACTTTGTCTGAGGAGGACAGTTGATACATAGAATTCACCCTAATTTTTTAATAGGAAAACTATTTTCACATTCTTAGAATGTTGTGCAAGTCATTATCCCTAATGACTTAACCAGCTGCTCTGCTCAACTATATTTCTCTGTATGAAAACTTGATGATTAATGTGACTAATGTAATGGTACAAGTACCACTTACCTACTTTTAAGTTAAATAACTAAATTCTCCATTCAAATGCACTGGGATTATATTTCCACATTAGTTTGCACAGTTTAGTGTTTCTATCCAAAGGATTTCTTTAGAGATCTCTGACTAACTACATTATTCTCAAAAAGTTTAAGCAATATTTTATTAACTGTTTTTTTAATAGCCAGGAGTTTTAACACCCAGGAGTGTTGGAAATTATTTTTTAAGGTTAAATATGAGTGTGTTTACACACCTTTTCATTGGAGACCTAATTAGCTAAGTAATTTAAATAGAAGTTGAGAGTTTTATAAAATACAAGAAGAGTGGCTACTTTATAATCATCTTAACAAATCTCAACAAAAACACTCTTGAAATAGTGCTTGATTTTATGAATAAGCTGTTTCAAGATATGTAGAGTTTAAAAAGAATTTTGATACATTTTCCCTGAGATTAGGTAAAACTAACTTCAGAGGGAGGTGAAAAATAATAACCTATGAGCTTTCAGGACATTTTTTATTGTGTAATTCAACAGCTTCATTTATTTTCATTTGATACTCCTGAAAGGATTTCTTTAACTTTATTCATCTTATTCATAATA
Source organism: Capra hircus (assembly GCF_001704415.2). Taxonomy (NCBI): domain Eukaryota; kingdom Metazoa; phylum Chordata; class Mammalia; order Artiodactyla; family Bovidae; genus Capra; species Capra hircus. Next base: position 53,298,684 of record NC_030813.1, read on the forward strand.
TGTCTAAACTTACCAGACTAATCTCTTCTTAAAGATGCAAGGGAAGACAGCAGGTAAGCTTTCAGGGTCACAAAGACTCAGTATCTAGCCCAAGTCAACCTCTACTCAATGTCTCTACCATCACCAACAGCGAAACAGTGATTGATACTATGGATATTCATATTTTGAAGATACAGTAATTGTCCTTAACTGAACAGTTTTCAGGTGGTCTTTCATGTTTCAATGAGAAATTTCAAGCAGATTATTCATGCTCACATTGTGTGGCCTTAATAACATTGCTACAGTAAATACAGTCAGATTGAAGCTGAATCTTCAAATACACTGGAAACTATGACTTTCCATATAAAGATATAATACATCAATCCTCAATTTGTATATATTAATTTCTACCACATCTTCTTTATCCATTCATCTATCAGTGAACACTTTGGATGCTTATGTAGCTGGCTATTGTAAATAATGATGCAATAAACATAAAAGTGTTTATATCTTTTTCAACTAGTGTTGTTGTTTTCATCAAAAGATATGCAGAAGTGGAATTACTGGATCACATGGTAGTTTTATTTTTAAATTTTTGAGAAGCCTCCATAATGTTTTCTCTAGTGACTGCATCAATATATATCCCCACCAAAAGTTCATGAAAGTTTCATTTTCTCCACCTCCTCACAAACACTTATTTGTTGCCATTTGACAGTAGCCATTCTGATAGGTATTACTTAGCCATGAAAAAGAATGAAATCTTGCCATGTGCAACAACATAGATGGACCTAGAGGGTATTATGCTAAGTGAAATAACACAGAAAGTTAGACAGAAAAAGACAAATACCATATGATTTAACTTACATGTAGAATCTAAAACACAAATCAAATGAACAAGCATAACAAAACAAAGTGGATTCATAGATACTGAGAACACACAGGTGGTTGCCAAAAGGGAGGAGGGGTAGAGGGATGAGTGAAATAGTTGAGGGATATTAAGAGGTACAGATTTTTTCAGTTACAAAATAAATGAATCACAGAGCTGAAATGTACAAAATGGAGAATATGTCAATTATATTGTAATATCTTTGGTGACAGATATAACCAGACTTATAGTAATCATTTTGTAAATATATAAATTAATCACTATCTTGGTACATTTAGAACTAACATTGTATTGTAGGTCACTTATGTTTCAGTTAAAACATGTAAATAAATACTGGGAGGAAATGCATCACAATGTTAATGGTTATCTCTGGGATTTGGGGATTACAGGTGATGATATTTTTTACTTTATGCTTTTATGTATTTTGGGTTAACTGAAATGAATATGTATTGTTTGTAAAATTAGAAAGAAAGCAAATGTCCTTTAAAATGTTTCTCAGGTTATAATATTCCATGATATCTTGGATTTAGGGGCTCCAAAAGAACCCTCTTTACTCATAAAGACAGAAACAATTGAAAAGTATATACAGGAGTGAGGCAGATGGGATCAAAATATCATATCTAATCTTGAAAAAAGTATAAGGAGATTATGACTTGGGATAGCCAGACGAAATTATTTCTTTGCCTCTAATTGAACAATTCTACAAAACCTTTCCCACAACGGTAGTTTGTCATGCCAAACTTTCCACAAAATACACTTTGTGTATTTTCTGCTGGGTGCCAGGTTATAACATGTGGGCACAGAAGTTGCTGCGTCACAGCCACCAATTTCTCCCATCCATGGGGAGTAATGCTGAGGTAGTAAAACCCTGAATTTTTACTGTAATGGAAGTTTCTTCATGGAGACATGAAGCAGAAGAAACAACCAATACAATTGACAACTACTGAGAATTTGGTAAACAACAGCATTATAGTATTTCTTTATTTGGCCTTTCAATATTGTTTTATATTAATAAAATAAGCCTGAGAAAAGGTTAATCTTAGCTTTTTCTTGAAATAAAGATGGCAAAATAGCTCAACTGGTAAAGAATCTGCCTGTAATGCTGGAGACCCCAGTTCGATTCATGGGTCAGGAAGATCCGCTGGAGAAGGGATAGGCTATCCACATCAGTATTCTTGGGCTTCCTTGGTGACTCAGACTGTAAAGCATCTGCCCTCAATGTAGGAGATCTGGACTCAACTCCTGAATTGCAAAGATCCCCTGGAGAAGGGAACAGTTACCTATGCCAGTATTCTGGCCTGAAGAATTCATTCTATGGACAGAGGACCCTGGCAGGCTACAGTCCAAGGGGTGGCAAAGAGTTGGACATGACTAAGCGACTTTCAAACAATTTAAGCTGTCATTAGCTTTCTAGCAACAATTTGCTACATTATTTTATATAACAGTTATAGATGGCCAAATTTTAAGGGCAAGAGAGGTCAGCTATCTCAATGACTTTTTCATCTTTGGCCTCTTGAGAAGATAGGCTGAAAAGTTATCATTGAAATCTAAATTATAAACATAATTTTTTATGGTATCAGCTGAGACCATCATCTCATTTTACATAAAACACAAAACAGCTATTGGAGATTAATGAACTAAATCTATTAGCATATCAGGAACATTTAAACCAGTGACTAGAGAAAAAGAGCTCTTCATAGCTGATCATAAACTTCGAACTCCCCATCACTTTGATTAATACTGTATTCAAGATTTGGAAGAGTGACATTCATATGTATGTGTATATTACTGGGGTTGTATGTCTGTGTGTCTGACATGTTTTATTATTATTTTTGGAAGGAAGCCATATGATATTATTCATTATTCTTATTAACATAAGCTCCTTTTGGTTTCATGTACTACACAGTAATTTAAGCAATCGTGTTGTTCCACATACAATGCATTGCTTCAAATATAAATGTGGTAGGATAAATATAACTGTACAATTAAATTATAAAATGTACTTTTATAAATATATAATATGTATATATTTATATTAAAGTACACCACCCTTATGGCAGAAAGTGAAGAGGAACTAAAAAGCCTCTTGATGAAAGTGAAAGAGGAGAGTGAAAAAGTTGGCTTAAAGCTCAACATTCAGAAAACGAAGATCATGGCATCCGGTCCCATCACTTCATGGGAAATAGAAGGGGAAACAGTGGAAACAGTGCCAGACTTTATTTTTTTGGGTTCCAAAATCACTGCAGATGGTGACTGCAGCCATGAAATTAAAAGACACTTACTCCTTGGAAGAAAAGTTGTGACCAACCTAGACAGCATATTCAAAAGCAGAGACATTACGTTGCCAACTAAGGTCTGTCTAGTCAAGGCTATGGTTTTTCCTGTGGTCATGTATGGATGTGAGTGTTGGACTGTGAAGAAGGCTGAGCACCGAAGAATTGATGCTTTTGAACTGTGGTGTTGGAGAAGACTCTTGAGAGTCCCTTGGACTGCAAGGAATTCCAACCAGTTCATTCTGGAGGAGATCAACCCTGGGATTTCTTCGGAAGGAATGATGCTAAAGCTGAAACTCCAGTACGTTGGCCACTTCATGTGAAGAGTTGACTCACTGGAAAAGACTCTGATGCTGGGAGGGACTGAGGGCAGGAGGAGAAGGGGATGACTGAGGATGAGATGCCTGGATGGCATCACTGACTCGATGGATATGAGTCTGAGTGACCTCTGGGAGTTGGTGATAGACAGGGAGGCCTGGCGTGCTGCAATTCATGGGGTCCCAAAGAGTCAGACATGACTGAGCGACTGAACTGAACTGAACTGATACCTTTTTAAAGGAAAGTACATTTTTAAAGTAATTATATAAACATATAACAATTACCACACAGATAAAGTGATGGCACATTGTTAATATCAGAAATCTCTTGAGCTCCATTCCAATTATTAACTCCCCTAAGTAAGTATTATTTTGAATACCATCTCTATGGATTACTTTACCTGATTTTGAATGTTACTTAGATAGAACCAATGTGCTTTTTTTGCTCATCAATTTATCTATTATGTAACATGTACCCACATTCTTTTGTATACTAATAGTCGTCTTTTTTCATATTGTTCTATCATGCTGCTATTTCATACACAATACATTTATTTCTTCTTCTTTTTATGGATGTGCACTTGAGATGTTTCCAGGTTTTACTGTTGTTATCTACTTTCTATCGTTTCCTTGTCTGTGTGGTGAATACTGTACTAGTTTTCATTGCATTCAGATCTAAGAGTCTTCAGATGTACATTTCTGCTGGTTATATACTTGGGAGTCAAATTGTTGGGTCATAGGGATCTTAGGTTTAACCTGGGTAAATTATGTCATCTTTTTTGGATGTTAATTCTAGAAGGTCTTGTAGATGTTGATAGAACTGTTCAACTTCAACTTCTTCAGCATTACTGGTTGGGGCATAGACTTAAATTATGGTGATATTGAATGGTTTGCCCTCGAGACCAACAGAGATCATTGTGTCATTTATGAGATTCCATCCAAGTACTGTATTTCAGACTCTTTTCTTGACTATTATGGATACTGCATTTCTTCTAAGGGATTTTTGCCCATAGTAGTAGATATAATGGTCATCTGAGTTAAATTCACCCATTCCAGTTCATTTTAGTTTGCTGATTCCTAAAATGTTGATGTTTACTCTTGTGATCTCCTGTTTGATCACTTCCAATTTACCTTGATTAAATGGACCTAACATTCCAGCTTCCTACTCAATATTGCTCTTTACAGCATCGACCCTTGGTTCTATCACCAGTCATATCCACAACTGGGTGTTATTTTTGCTTTGGCTCCATATCTTCATTCTTTCTGGAGTTATTTCTCCACTGATCTCCAGTAGCATATTGAGCACCTACCGACCTGGGGAGTTCCTCTTTCAGTGTCGTATCTTTTTGCCTTTTCATACTGGTCATCGGGTTCTCAAGGCAGGAATACTGAAGTGTTTTTCCATTCCCTTCTCCAGTGGACCTCATTTTGTCAGAACTCTCCACCATGACCCATCTGTCTTGGGTGGCCCTACATGGCATGGCTCATAGTTTCATTAGTTAGACAAGGCTGTGGTCCATGTTATTAGATTGGTTAGTTTTCTGTGATGGTGGTTTTCAGTCTGTCTGATCTCTGGTGGAGAAGAATAAGAGGCTTATGGAAGCTTCCTGATGGTATAGACTGACTGAGGGGAATACTGGGTCTTGTTCTGATGGATGGGGCCATGCTCAGTAAATCTTTAATCCAATTTTATGTTAATGGGTGGAGCTGTGTTCCCTCCCTGCTATTTACCTAGGGCCAAACTATGGTGGAGACAACCAGTCATGGTGGAGAGGTCTGACAGAATGTGGTCCACTGGAGAAGGGAATACTGAAGGCAAACTACTTCAGTATTCTTGCCTTGAGAACCCCATGAACAGCATGAAAATGCAAAATGATAGGATGCTGAAAGAGGAACCCCCCAGGTCGGTAGGTGCCCAATATGCTACCAGAGATCAGTGGAGAAATAACTCCAGAAAGAATGAAGGGATGGAGCCAAAGCAAAAACAATACCCAGCTGTGGATGTGACTGGTGACAGAAGCAAGGTCTGATGCTGTAAAGAGCAATATTGCATAGGAACCTGGAATGTCAGGTCCATGAATCAAGACGAATTGCAAGTGGTCAAATAGGAGATGGCAAGAATGAACATTGACATTCTAGGAATCAGTGAACTAAAATGGACTAGAAAGGGGGAATTTAACTCAGATAACCATTATATCTACTACTGTGGGCAAGGATCCCTTAGGAGAAATGGTATAGCCATCACAGTCAGCAAAAGAGTCCAAAATGCAGTACTTGGATGTGATCTCGAAAATGACAGAATGATTTCTGTCCATTTCCAAGGCAAACCATTCAATATCACCATAATCCAAGCCTATGCCTCAACCAGTAATGCTGAAAAAGCTGAAGTTGAGCAGTTCTATGAAGACCTACAAGACCTTCGAGAACTAACACCCCAAAAAGATGTCCTTTTCATTATAGGGTATTGGAATGCAAAAATAGGAAGTCAAGAAACACCTGGAGTAACAGGTAAATTTGGCCCTGGAGTACAGAATGAAGCAGGGCAAAGGATTATTGAGTTCTGTGAAGAGAATGCACTGGTCATAGCAAACACCCTCTTCCAACAACACAAGAGAAGACTCTACACATGGACATCACCAGATGGTCAACACCGAAATCAGACTGATTATATTCTTTATAGCCAAAGATGGAGAAGTTCTATACAGTCAGCAAAAACAAGACCAGGAACTGACTGTGGCTCAGATCATGAACACCTTACTGTCAAATTCAGATTTAAACTGAAGAAAATAGGGAAAACCACTAGACCATTCAGGTATGACCTAAATCAAATCCCTTGTGATTATACAGTGGAAGTGAGAAACAGATTTAAGGGACTAGATCTGATAGATAGAGTGCTTGATGAACCATGGATAGAGGTTCATGACATCGTATAGGAGACAGGGATCAAGACCATCCCCATGGAAAAGAAATGCAAAAAAGCAAATTGGCTGTCTGAGGAGGCCTTACAAATAGCTGTGAAAAGAAGAGAAATGAAAAGCAAAGGAGAAAAGGAAAGATACAAGCATCTGAATGCAGAGTTCCAAAGAATAACAAGAAGAGATAAGAAAGCCTTCCTTAATGATCAATGCAAAGAAATAGAGGAAAAGAACAGAATGGGAAAGACTAGATATCTCTTCAAGAAAATTAGAGACACCAAGGGAACATTTCATGCAAAGATGAGCTTGATAAAGGACAGAAATGGTATGGACCTAACAGAAGCAGAATATTAAGAAGAGGTGGCAAGAATACATAGAAGAATTGTCCAAAAAAGATCTTCAAGACCCAGATAATCATGATGGTGTGATTGTATCCTGGTGTATCCTGGAATGTGAAGTCAAGTGGGCCTTAGAAAGCACCACTATGAACAAAGCTAGTGGAGGTGATGGAATCCCAGTTGAGCTATTTCAAATCTTGAGAGATAATTCTGTTAAAATACTGCACTCAATATGCCAGCAAATTTGGAAAACTCAGCAGTGGCTACAAGACTGGAAATGGTCAGTTTTCATTCAAATCCCAAAGAAAGGCAATGTGAAAGAACACTCAAAGTACCGCACAATTGCACTCATCTCACACACTTGTAAAGTAAAGCTCAAAATTCTCCCAGCCAGGCTTCAGCAATACGTGAACTGTGAACTTCCAGATGTTCAAGCTGGTTTTAGAAAAGGCAGAGGAACCAGAGATCAAATTGCCAACATCCGCTGGATCATTGAAAAAGCAAGAGAGTTCCAGAAAAACATCTATTTCTGCTTTATTGACTATGCCAAACCCTTTGACTGTGTGGATCACAATAAACTGTGGAAAATTCTGAAATAGATGGGAATACCAGACCCCCTACCTGCCTCTTGAGAAACCTATATGCAGGTCAGGAAGCAACAGTTAGAACTGGACATGGAACAACAGACTGGTCCCTAATAGGAAAAGGAGTATGTCAAGGCTGTATATTGTCACCCTGCTTATTTAACTTCTATGCAGAGTACATCATGAGAAACTCTGGGCTGGAAGAATCACGAGCTGGAATCAAGATTGCTGGGAGAAATATCAAGAACCGCAGATATGCAGATGACACCACCCTTATGGCAGAAAGTGAAGAGGAACTGAAAAGTTTCTTGATGAAAGTGAAGGAGGAGAGTGAAAAAGTTGGCTTAAAGCTCAACATTCAGAAACTAAGTTCATGGCATCTGGTCCCATCACTTCATGGCAAATAGACGGAGAAACAGTGGAAACAGTGTCAGACTTTATTTTTCGGGGCTCCAAAATCACTGCAGATTGTGACTGCAGCCATGAAATAAAAAGACGCTTACTCCTTGGAAGAAAAGTTATGACCTTCCTAGACAGCATATTCAAAAGCAGAGACATTACTTTGCAACAAAGGTCTGTCTAGTCAACGCTATGGTTTTTCCAGTTGTCATGTATGGATGTGAGAGTTGGACTATAAAGAAAGCTGAGCACTGAAAAATTAATGCTTTTGAACTGTGGTGTTGGAGAAGACTCTTGAGGGTCCCTTGGACTGCAAGGAGATCCAACCAGTTAATTCTAAAGGAACTCAGTCCTGAATGTTCATTGGAAGGACTGATGTTGAAGCTGAAACTTCAATACTTGGCCACCTGATGTGAAGAGCTGACTCATCTGAAAAGACCCTGATCCTGGGAAAGATTGAGGGCAAGAGGAGAAGGAGACAACAGAGGATGAGATGGTTGGATGGCATCACCGACTCAATGGACATGAATTGAGTAACTCTGGGAGTTGGTGATGGACAGGGAGCCCTGGCATACTGCAGTCCAGGAGGTCACAAAGAATCGGACAGGACTGAGCAACTGAACTGAATTGAACTGAACTGAAATTATGTCAAGTAGATACAAAAGTGATTTTCCCACATATAGTGTATGAAAGTTCTAACTACTATATCCTTTGCTAGGGCTTGTCAGTCTTTTTTTTTTTTTTTTTTTCACTTGAGTCATCAGGTAGGCTCACCCATTCACCTTATAGCTCACGGACATTTTAGCTTCCTTCCTTCCTGGTGACAGAGAAGTAAATATACTTCTCATTTATTGTTTACTCAATGTATTGGTCAAACATCATGAAATTGCCTTTTGAAATATTGTTTGTGTATGAATCATTTGTTTGATGTATATTTTAAACTATTATCCGACACTGTAGCTTACTTTTTAATTTTCTTAATGGTGTTCTTTATCCTCTTAATGAAGTACAAGGTAGCAGGCACCTTTTGGTAAGCAGTTCTTTGTCTATCAAGTTTAATTAGTTTTTGTCTAACCAATGTCATGAAGATATTCTTCCCTCTGGAAGTTTTATTGCTATGATCCATGTTAAATATAGTTTTGCATATATATACATGTATAGTACAAGGTAGAGTCAAGGTTTATTTCAGTAAAAATATATGAATATAAAACTGATCTTATAATATAATCATAATCTAGATCAGCATTTCAATGATCCTTTTTTATTAATCAGGTGAGTTTTCTTGAATATCTAATCACTTTCATTCACATATATCTATCTTTGTATCAGGTACATCTGGCTAAATTACTATAACTTTATAATAATTTTTGAAGTGTGGTCATGTAAGCCTTCCAAATCTGTTCTTCTTATATAAATTATCTTTGTGGCTATTGATTTTCAAACATATTAAAATCAGCTTATCAGTCACACACACACATACACACACACACCCTTGTTGTCTTTGGCCACATTTACATTGAATCTACATATCAGTATGCAGAAAATGCTATCTTTACAATACTGAACAGAGTTTAACCATTTTCTTATGATATGTGATATACTGTGCTTAGTCACTAAATCATGTGTGACTCTTTGTGAACCTATGGACTGTAGCCTGCCAGGCCCTTCTGTCCATGGGGTTTCTCCAGGCAAGAATACTGGAGTGGGTTGCTATGCTCTCCTCCAGGGGCTCTTCCCAACGCACAGATCATCTCATGGTAAATTCCTTCATATTTCTAGTAATTTTTTTCTGTGTTTTAGTACAGCAATGTTAATTCTTCTCTATACTGTTCACAGGCTTCATTTTTTTCTTTATTTCAAACTTTTGAGTTCTTGTGCTTTAGGTATTTTTGTTCTCAAACATGAGATAACAAATATGAAAAATCAGTGTTTCAGAGATTTTCACTTCTAACTGCACAGGGTTGTAAGACTAATATACTGGACAAAATTGTTTTAAAACCTAGAAAAAATAAAAATAGAATTGTAGGGAAACAATTCTATTCAGTGGAAAATCCTGAAAGGATCCGTGGGCTTTTCCAGGACATGAAGCACCAAAGTGAATTTTTGCATTGTATGTATTAAATGAGGCAACTGATCATATGACTCAAACTGTTTATCTTAAGTTCAGTTCAGTTCAGTTCCGTCACTCAAGCGTGTCTGACTCTTTGTGACCCCATGGACTGCAGTAGGCCAGGGCTCTCTATCCATCACCAACTCTCACAGTTTTCTCAAACTCATGTCCATTGAGTTGGTGATGCCATCCAACCATCTCATCCTCTGTTGTCCCTTTCTCCTCCTGCCTTCAATCTTTTCAGGGTATTTTCAGATGAGTCAGCTCTTCGCATCAGGTGGCTAAAGTATTGGAGTTTCAGCTTCAGTATCAATTCTTCCAATGAATATTCAGGACTGAGTTCCTTTAGAATTAACTGGTTGGATCTCCTTGCAGTCCAAGGGACCCTCAAGAGTCTTCTCCAACACCACAGTTCAAAAGCAACAATTCTTTGGCGCTCAGTTTTCTTTATGGTCCAACTTTCCCATCCATACATAACTACTGAAAAAACCATAGCTTTAACTAGACAAACCTTTGTTGGCAAAGTAATGTCTCTGCTTTTTAATATGCTGTCTAGGTTGGTCATCGCTTTCCTTCCAAGGAGCAAGGGTCTTTTAATTTAATGGCTAGAGTCATCATCTGCAGTGATTTGGAGCCCAAGAAAATAAAGTATGTCACTGTTTCCATTGTTTCCCCAGCTATTTGCCATTAATTGATGGGGCCAGATGCCATCATCTTGGTTTTTGAATGTTGAGTTTTAAGCCAACTTTTCACTCTCCTCTTTGATTTTCATCAAGAGGCTCTTTAGTTCCTCTTTGGTTTCTTCTATAAAGGTGGTATCAGCTGCATATCAGAGTTTACTGATATTTCTCCTGGCAAACTAGATTGCAACTTCTTCTTTATTCAGCCTGGAATTTCACATGATATATTCTGTGTATAAGTTGAATAACCAAGATGACAACATACAGCCTTAAGGTACTCCTTTCTCAGTTTGGAACCAGTCCATTGTTCCAAGTCCAGTTCTAACTGTTGCCTCTTGACCTGCATACATATTTCTCTATCTATCAGATCGAATCCCTTGAATCTATTTGTTACTTCCACTATATAATCATAAAGGATTTGATTTAAGTCATACCTGAATGGACAGAGGATGAGGTGGTTCGATGGCATCACCAACTCAATGGACATGTGTTTTGGTAAACTCAGGGAGTTAGTGATGGACAGGGAGGCCTGGCATGCTGCAGTTCATGGGGTTGAAAACAGTCGGACACAAGCGAAGGACTGAACTGAACAGAACTTAACTGAATGGTCTAGTGGTTTTCCCTACTTTCTTCAATTTCAGTCTGAATTTGGCTATAAGAAGTCCATGATCTGAGCCACAGTCAGCTTCCAGTCTTGTTTTGCTGACTTTATAAAGCTTCTCCATCTTTGGCTGCAAAGAATATTATTAATACGATTTCAGTATTGACTGTCTAGTGATGGGCATGTATAGAGTTGTCTCGTGTTGTTGGAAGAGTGTGTTTGCTATGACCAGTTTATATACATAGTTTGCTATGACTATGCTATTGGCAAAAGGAGTGAACAAAGGTGTTCAAAACTTGACCTAAGTGATCCCATCACTTCATGGGAAAAAGATGGGGAAACAATGGAAACAGTGTCAGACTTTATTTTTTGGGGTTCCAAAATCACTGCAGATGGTGACTGCAGCCATGAAATTAAAAGACACTTACTCCTTGGAAGAAAAGTTATGACCAACCTAGATAGCATATTCAAAAGCAGAGACATTACTTTGACGACTAAGGTCCGTCTAGTGAAGGGTATGATTTTTCTAGTGGTCATGTATGGATGTGAGAGTTGGACTGTGAAGAAGGCTGAGTGCCAAAGAATTGATGCTTTTGAACTGTGGTGTTGGAGAAGACTCTTGAGAGTCCCTTGGACTGCAAGGAGATTCAACCAGTCCATTCTGAAGGAGATCAGCCCTGGGATTTCTTTGAAAGGAATGATGCTAAAGCTGAAACTCCAGTACTTTGGCCACCTCATGCGAAGAGTTGACTCATTGGAAAAGACTCTGATGCTGGGAGGGATTGGGGGCAGGAGGAGAAGGGGACAACAGAGGATGAGATGGCTGGATGGCATCACTGACTCGATGGACGTGAGTCTGAGTGAACTCCGGGAGATGGTGATGGACAGGGAGGCCTGGCGTGCTGCAATTCATGGGGTGGCAAAGAGTTGGACATGACTGAGCGACTGAACTGAACTGAACTGAAGTGGTCACTGCCTTGTTCTCTTCCTTAGCTAAATAGATTTCATTATACCATGATGGGGAATTAGAATAGTAAATGCGATATGAACTAACATAATAAATATAGCTTTTGTTTTGTGAAGTCTCTTTTGACACTGTGGTAAAAACAAATTAAATGTTTTTCCTACATGAAAATAGATTTTGGTAAAAGCTCAGAGCAAAAAATTTGTCTTTTAAAATTTGTGAATTAAGCACAGTAGATTTAATACACAGTTCCAAGTACTTACATACACTACATTAGCTGTAATCCTCTTTCTCAATTAGACATAAAATTAATCATTAGCTAACATATAGACCTCTTGATGAAAGTGAAAGTAGAGAGTGAAAAAGTTGGCTTAAAGCTCAACATTCAGAAAATGAAGATCATGGCATTTGGTCCCATCACTTCATGGGAAATAGAAGGGGAAACAGTGGAAACAGTGTCAGACTTTATTTCGGGGAGCTCCAAAATCACTGCAGATGGTGACTGCAGCCATGAAATTAAAAGACGCTTACTCCTTGGAAGAAAAGTTATGACCAACCTAGATAGCATATTCAAAAGCAGAGACTATACTTTGCCAACAAAGGTCTGTCTAGTGAAGGGTATGATTTTTCTAGTGGTCATGTATGGATGTGAGAGTTGGACTGTGAAGAAAGCTGAGCGCCAAAGAATCAATGTTTTTGAACTGTGGTGTTGGAGAAGACTCTTGAGAGTCCTTTGGACTACAAGGAGATCCAACCAGTCCATTCTGAAGGAGATCAGCCCTGGGATTTCTTTGGAAGGAATGATGCTGAAGCTGAAACTCCAGTACTTTGGCCACCTCATGCAAAGAGTTGAGTCATTGGAAAAGACTCTGATGCTGGGAGGGATTAGGGGCGGGGGAGAAGGGGACAACAGAGGATGAGATGGCTGGATGGCATCACCGACTCAATGGATGTGAGTCTGAATGAACTCCGGGATTTGGTGATGAACAGGGAGGCCTGGCATGCTGTGATTCATGGGGTCGGAAAGAGTTTTACACGATTGAGCGACTGAACTGAACTGAACATATAGTCACCTACCATGTACCAAACTTTACACTAAACACCATATTTCATGTACGTATGTAGACTGACAAAAAGTCCTATATTATTAACTGAAAGGGACAAGTTTGTATAAGTTCTTGTTCTAGCTAATTGCAATCACTGTGTACTCATCAACTCAAAATTAATGATTTACTTCATCATTTCTGAAAAAGGACTCAAATAACTAAAATAGTCTACAGTCCGATTTTCTGAAGTTTTAAATGCAGTTGCTACACAGTTATTTATCCAACTCAATATCTATTATCTATTTTGAACTTTGGAAGCCTGCAAATTGAAAATATACAGTACAAAGGATTAACTTGGTAAGATACAAATAGGCATTAAATAGAGGACCTATATCCTAAGTGAGGAGACTTCCTTATAGCTCAAATGATAAAGAATCTGCCTGTGAGGCAGAAGACCAGAGTTTGATCCCTGGGTTGGGAAGTTCTTCTGGAGAAGGGAATGGCAATCCAATCCAGTATTCTCGCCTGGAGAATTCCATGGACAAAGAAGCCGGGCAGGCTACAGTCTGTGACATGATTGAGCAACTAACACACACACACATCCTAGGTGTAGTTCTAAACTCCTTCCAAATTGAAAATGTAGGTTGATCAGTGTAACCACCTCTTGCGAATTGGCTGTCCGAAGATTAAGTTTTGCATTAAGTGAGGAGAACATGAGGGGTTGTTCCAGAGAGGAGCTGTATCACTACCAGAGGCAATGCTGCCCCCACAGACATGGGGGTGATTAGCTCATCTAAAGAAGGAACGGGGTTGTCAAGATTGATATACTAGGAAGAAACAACCTAATGAAATGAAGGAAAAGGAAATACTGACCTAAAAGCAACTGTAAGGGGGAAAAAAATCAGAGTGAATTTCCTATTAGCATAAAATGCTGGGAGACAGGAGAAAGTGGCTAGACATAGAAAATCTTAGATTCACACAACTTTCTAGCTGGAAAATATCATCAAAATCCTAAAGCTGCTTTTTCATTCTATAATTAAGAACACTGAGGCTCAGCACCACAGAGATGGCAGTGGGGTCCAAACCCAGATATCTGCCTCCTATTTCTGCATTTCTGAGTCAATGACAATCTCATGTGTAAGTTTTAAAGTGTCATGTAAATATTAGGTATTAGTAGTAACTAGTTTGAAGTATTTGCTATTTCTTATATCTTTTGTCAATAACATAGATCCTTTAAGTATATTAGCCTAAATTAGCCACTCCATAATGCCACTTTTGTCTTTCCTGGTATAGTTTCCCACCTGTCCATGTGATATAAATTGCTTTGTACTTGGTGAAATGAAAACAAAAAACTGGGACTCAGATAAACATTAAATTTATAGTATTCATTACGCAAAAATTACAAGGATAATTGGATAAATTGTGTTCCTCTCTGTGTATAAGTTAAATAAGTAGGGTGACAATATATAGCCTTGACGTACTCCTTTTCCTATTTGGAACCAGTCTGTTGTTCCATGTCCAGTTCTAACTGTTGCTTCTTGACCTGCATATAGGTTTCTCAAGAGGCAGGGCAGGTGGTCTGGTATTCCCATCTCTTTCAGAATTTTCCACAGTTTATTGTGACCCACACAGTCAAAGGCTTTGGCATAGTCAATAAAGCAGAAATAGATGTTTTTCTGGGACTCTCTTGCTTTTTCAATGATCCAGCGGATGTTGGCAATTTGATCTCTGGTTCCTCTGCCTTTTCTAAAACCAGCTTGAACATCTGGAAGTTCATGGTTCAGGTATTGCTGAAGCCTGGCTTGGAGAATTTTGAGCATTATTTTACTAGCGTGTAAGATGAGTGCAATTGTGTGGTAGTTTGAGCATTCTTTGGCATTGCCTTTCTTTGGGATTGGAATGAAAACTGACTTTTTCCAGTCCTGTGGCCACTGCTGAGTTTTCCAAATTTGCTGGCATATTGAGTGCAGCACTTTCACAGCATCTCATTCAGGATTTGAAAGAGCTCAACTGAAATTCCATCACTTCCACTAGCTTTGTTTGTAGTGATGCTTTCTAAGGCCCACTTGACTTCACATTCCAGGATGTCTGGCTCTAGGTGAGTGTTCACACCATCGTGATTATCTTGGTCATGAAGATCTTTTTTGTACAGTTCTTCTGTGTATTCTTGCCACCTCTTAATATCTTCTGCTTCTGTTAGGTCCATACCATTTCTGTCCTTTATCAAGCCCATCTTTGCATGAAATTGTTCCCTTGGTATCTATAATTTTCTTGAAGAGATCTCTAGTCTTTTCCATTCTGTTGTTTTCCTCTATTTCTTTGCATTGATCTTTAAGGCTTTCTTATCTCTTCTTGCTATACCTTGGAACGCTGCATTCAGATGCTTATATCTTTCCTTTTCTCTTTTGCTTTTCACTTCTCTTCTTTTCACAGCTATTTGTAAGGCCTCCTCAGACAGCTATTTTCCTTTTTTGCATTTCTCTTCCATGGGGATGGTCTTGATCCCTGTCCCTTTACAGTGTCATGAAATGCTGTCAATAGTTCATCAGGCACTCTATCAGATCTAGTC
The DNA here is from genome assembly GCF_001704415.2 of Capra hircus. Lineage (NCBI taxonomy): Eukaryota > Metazoa > Chordata > Mammalia > Artiodactyla > Bovidae > Capra > Capra hircus. Next base: position 53,314,345 of record NC_030813.1, read on the forward strand.
CCTTCAATCTATTTCTCACTTCCAGTGTATAATCACAAGGGATTTGATTCATGTCATACCTGAATGGTCTAGTGGTTTTCCCTACTTTCTTCAATTTAAGTCTGAATTTGGCAATAAGGAATTCATAATCTGAGCCACAGTCATCTCCTGGTCTTGTTTTTGTTGACTGTATAGAGCTTCTCCATTTTTGGCTGAAAAGAATATGATCAATCTGATTTCAGTGTTGACCATCTGGTGATGTCCACGTGTAGAGTCTTCTCTTATGCTGGGCTGGAAGAAGCACAAGCTGGAATCAAGATTGCTGGGAGAAATATCAATAATCTCAGATATGCAGATGACACCACCCTTATGGCAGAAAGTGAAGAGGAACTAAAAAGCCTCTTGATGAAAGTGAAAGAGGAGAGTGAAAAAGTTGGCTTAAAGCTCAACATTCAGAAAACAAAGATCATGGCATCTGGTCCCACCACTTCATGAGAAATAGAAGAGGAAACAGTGGAAACAGTGTCAGACTTTATTTTTTGGGGGCTCCAAAATCACTGCAGATGGTGACTGCAGCCATGAAATTAAAAGACACTTACTCCTTGGAAGGAAAGTTATGACCAACCTAGATAGCATGTTGAAAAGCAGAGACTACTTTGCCAACAAAGTCCATCTAGTCAAGGCTATGGTTTTTCCTGTGGTCATGTATGGATGTGAGAGTTGGACTGTGAAGAAAGTTGAGCACTGAAGAATTGATGCTTTTGAACTGTGGTGTTTGAGAAGACTCTAGAGAGTCCCTTGGACTGCAGGGAAAATCCAACCAGTCCATTCTGAAGATCAGCCTTGGGATTTCTTTGGAAGGAATGATGCTAAAGCTGAAACTCCAGTACTTTGGCCACCTCATGTGAAGGGTTGACTCATTGGAAAAGACTTTGATGCTGGGAGGGATTAGGGGCAGGAGGAGAAGGGGACGACCTAGGATGAGATGGCTGGATGGCATCACTGACTCAATGAACGTGAGTCTGAGTGAACTCCAGGAGTTGGTGATGGACAGGGAGGCCTGGCGTGCTGGGATTCATGGGGTCACAAAGTGTCAGACATGACTGAGAGACTGAACGGAACTGAACTGAGCTGTGTTCCTATCTAAAGGAAAAATAGTAACTTCACTGTTTTTATGTAGATGACAGAACTAGTATTTCACTGGAGCTAGGGTAAAAGGAAAATATCGGAAAACAATATGTGTAATGGTACAGATAAACTTTATTTGCCAAGCAGAAATGGAGGCACAGATATAGCGAACAGTTGTATGGATCCTGAGAGGGAGAGAGAGGGTGGGATGAATAGGGAGATTGGCATTGTGACTTATATTCACAACTCTGTATAATAAGGTAACTAATTGATGAGAAATCTACTGAATATATAGCACAAGGAACTCCACTCAATGCTCTGTGGTAACCTAAATGGAAAGAAAATCCAAAAAGGAGGGATATAGGAATACACAACTAATTTGCATTGCTGTACAACAGCAACTAACACAACTCTGTAAAGCAACTATAATCCAAAAAAATTAATAAAAATATATATGCATATTGCCTATCTCCTGGGGAGAATGAGATTTTAAGTAGAAGAGTATGAGTTATGCTTACTCTCAACTTTGAGAAATTTTCTATGTTGTGTCTACAATAGCATAACTTGCCATTGAAATTTAGGCAGATACTTGCCTGGAAAATCCCATGGACAGAGGAGCCTAACAGGCTATATTCCATGGGTTCACACAGAGTGGAACAAAACTAAGCATGCGTGCACACACACACATTTTCTCAATATGCATAACTACAAGTTTGTAAGGATTTATTAAAGACTTTCGGAGAAGGCTATGGCACCCCACTCCAGTACTCTTGCCTGGAAAACCCCATGAATGGAGGAGTCTGGTGGGCTGCAGTCCATGGGGTCGCTAAGAGTTGGACACGACTGAGCGACTTCATTTTTCCTTTTCACTTTCATGCGTTGGAGAAGGAAACGGCAACCCACTCCAGTGTTCTTGCCTGGAGAAGCCCAGGGACGGGGGAGCCTAGTGGGCTGCCATCTATGGGGTTGCACAGGGTTGGACATGACTGAAGCAACATAGCAGCAGCAGCGGCAGCATTAAAGACTTTATGTGTCAGATACTGATTAACAGAAGTGCAAAAGTGAATGCTTATAATGTCAGGGAATATAGAAAAAATAATAAATAATTACAATTTATTATGATGAGCCCTGAAATCTAAATATATAATAGTAATTCAATCTCTAGGATTTGTAGAGTTTTTTTTTTTTTTTAATGTGGCAGTTAAGCTGGAGGGTTTTTTTTTAATAAATAGAAATTTATAACGTTTTAAAGACAGATAGAAAGGCTTTAAAGTGACATAGCTATTTGAAAAAGAATAGCTCATTTAGTTAATCAGCAAAAGGTTTTCAGTGCATCAGAACTCAACTTTCATGGAAGGGACTAAAGTCAAGCTAAAAATGCATCCAAGAGCAGTTGTCATGAACACCAAAATTTTCTACGAGGTACCCGAAGGACTTTGAACAGGCTATTGATTGGAGATACCCAAAGATCATATCCTAAAATAACTTTTCAACCTATATAATTCCCCTTCTCTCCTTTGCTTAGTGCTTTTTCAGTGTACTCTGTGTCTTTCTTTCCCTGGAGGTGAATGTGCCTTCAGAAACGGTGATAGCTTCTCCTTCTCCTCCTCCTCTTTCTCTTCTCTACATTCTCATTCTCCTTTAACAATTTCATAACATACTTTCAAAATAACTGACACCTTATATTTCAAAATTCTTTGAAGTGAATTAAACCAAAAAAACTGTCCTGAGTTAACAAATTCCATGTCTTGTTATGAGTTTCATCATTGCTCTGCCTCCTCTGTGAATAGAGTGTAAAATACGTGGCAGATAATATTGGGAATTATTTTGACTGAGACTTAAAAAATGTAATCATTATGTTTTCTAAAATTTTATGAACACCATTATTAATTTGGAGGACAATAGTAATAATAAAATTATCCAAATTTTATATGAGCAATATGAGAGAAACAATTAGTTTACTATTTCTGTGTAACAAATTGCTACAAACTTAGTGGCTTAAAATGTACCTGTTGATGTATGGCAAAATCAATACAATATTGTAAAGTAATTAACCTCCAATTAAAATAAATAAATTTATATTAAAAAAATATTAGCTGTGCTTTAACTGACAACTTTGTAAGTCAAAAGACTAGGCATATTTAATTGTAGATGAAGGCATTGGCCAGATTGTATTCCTTTCTGCAGCTTGAAGTCTTCTTTCAAGCTTGTATCTTTGTTGCTAGGATGGAATTCCTTTTGGTTGTAAAACTGAGGCTGCTGTTGACTTGCTGGCTTGAGAACAGGGCTCATTCTCAGATCCTACATGTGTGCACTCTCTGTCATGTCCAACTCTCCCTGTGACCCCATATCCTAGAGCCCACCAGGCTCCTCTGTCCATGGATTTTCCAGACAAAAATACTGGAGTGGGTTACCATTTCCTCCTCCATGCCATTTTCCCCACTTAGGAAGTGAACTCACATCTCCTGAGACTTCTGCATTGGCAGGTGGATTCTTTGCCATTTGAGCCATAGGGGAAGCCTATTTTCAGTTCCTAAAGACAACTGAAACTCCTTGCCACCTGGTCCTCTCTACAGACTCTCTAACCCTTTGAATATCTCTGAATTATTAAATGGCTCTCATGATTTTAAGGCACTACCTGATTTAGCTAAGCCCATGAAGATATTTTCCTTCTTTATTAACTCAACTGACTAGATTAAGTTGAATTTTAGGGACCTAACTCCACGTACATGAATATCATGTACCTTTGATTATTTCAGAAGAATCTCTTTGCTATGTAATTTAACATAGTAAAAAAATGATATATCATCATTTCAGCAGGTCTCCCAAACTCAAGGACAGGGAATCATACGAGATGGGGAGGGGTCAAAGGGACCATCTTAGAATTCTGTCTGTTATGTAAATGCCATGTTAAGTGATTCACATGCATTAATTTATTGATTATTAATATAACTTGGTTGTCCCAGACTTACAAGAGTAAAGCAGGTCTTTGAGGACATGTGAAGCTTGGCCTATCTCATAGTCTGGATGCAACTGAACTGTTAATAGGTCTGAAATCCAAAGCCTAGAAGTTTAATATGAGATATTGTCCCATTAACTGTTACATAGAAATAAAGTAACTTTTTAGTTAGGAAAGATAAATTATAAATTTTCAATGAAAACTAGATAAATGTTGAATCTGTTTCATTTCTGTTTTTACATCATTACAGTGATCTATTTGGAGATATCACATCAATTTAAAACTGGACTAGATATCTCCAAGATGTATGTGCTTGTTTGTGTATGTGTCTGTGTGTGCATGTGCAAACCTAATTAGAGATTAGGTTTGGCTGAGTGAGATGCACTAGTTAATTTGCAGTGGTATAGGATTACTTCCTTTGTCAGTTTTATAGTAAATAATTTTTTTCTTGTTTCTATTGAGTTCCTCTTCTACAGAATAAAGTAATACAAATGGGTTAAAACTAAACTCTCCTTCATAGAGATAATTGATCCATAAATGTTATAGGTAGAATTCTAAGTTATTGTCCGATGTTTCTCATTTCTAGTATGCATGGCTTGTATAATCCCTCAAACTGAGTATAATGAATTGTATTTGCATTATTACATTATATTATGTTATATTATATGACATAATTTACCTTAAGATGGGTAAATTTTGATGGTTTATGATGGCTAATTTTTTGCGTTAACTTGACTGGGTCAAGGGATCCCCAATTAAATATTATGACTAGTTTTGCTCCTGAGGGTGTTTTGGCTTGAAATGAGCTTTTGAATCAGTGAACTCACTGAAGTAGATTGCCCTCTTCAGTATGGGTGAGCATCATCTAATTCCGAGTAGTACAAAGAGGCTGAGAAAGAATGAATTCACCCTTTTTTGCTTTCTATCAGTTTGAGCTAACAGATAGATTCTGCCTTTGATCTGAATTTATACTGTCAGCTCTCCTGGTTCTCAGGACTTCAGATTCCAACTAGAATTATACCACCAGCTTCCTAGGCCTCCAGCTTATAGATGGCAGGTCATGGAGCCTTTCAATCTCCATTATCTTGTGAGCCAATTCCACATAATCAATCTATCTATCAACCTAATTGTCTATCCTATTGGTTTTATTTCTTGGAAAATCCTGACTAATACAGAGTTTTAGCCAGTGTACCTGACCTAATCACTCAGCCTTTTACTAGTGGAAAGATGTAGTCAGAAGGGAAATTTAGAGATGTGAAATGTGAAAGGGAGGTTCTCTGATGTTGATATAGAGGAGGTCACATGGCAAGGATCTGAGAAAGCCTATAGGAACTAAATGTGATACCCAGCCAGCAGCTAACAAAAACATAAGACCTCCTATCAGTACAATGGAATGAATTCTACTAGCTATGTGAAGGAAGTGGATCTTTCCCTAGATTATGTTCCAGGTGAGGAAGTCAGTTGACATCTTGATATCAGCCTGGTGAGACCCTCAGTGAAAGAATCAGACTAAGTGTATTAAACTATTGACCACAGAAATTGTGATATATCAACTATACTCCAATATAAAATTTAAATAAAATAAAATGTAGGAGTGAAAATAAATACATAAATAAATAAAATAAAGAGAACCAAACAGAATTTCTAGAGATCAACAATTGAATCGTAAAATATCAACGGACAGGAATAATCGGTTAGCTATACCTGAGGAGAGAATTTGAGAATGGGAAGAAACATACAAAAAATTGAAGAAATATCCCAGACAGAGATGAAAAATATGAAATAGAAGTTAAAAGGCATGGAGTATAGAGTGAGGTCTAACTATCATTCCAGAATGATGTACTAGAATACGTATGGAAAACTTTGTCAGGATAATGGTTGGGAATTTCCCAGAATGCTCAAACGGCACAAATCCAGAAAAACCAAATGAAAACAAAACAAAAAGCAGGATGGAAAAAATAAGTTTTCTATACCTAATCATAGCCACAAAACACCAAAAGACAAAATGCCTCCAACAGCGCACAAACAGAAGATGCACCACCCATAATGAAATAGCAGTTAGCCTGACAACTGACTTCTCAACAGCAGTGAGAGAAGCAGAGCCAGTAGAGTATCTTCAACAGGCTGAAATAAAACAATTGACAACCTACTATTAACACCCTTAAGAAAATACTTTTCAGACAAATAAAAACTGAGAGAATCTACCACCAAAGAGCTCACCAAGGATTAAAGGAAGGACTCTATTTCAAAAGCAATGGTAACAAAGACATTGGTAATATAAGGATAAAATTAACAACATTGATTGTTTATAATAACTGATTACATTGATTGTAATGTTATAAAAAATCGATACAGGATACAGGATGCTTGGGGCTGGTGCACTGGGATGACCCAAGAGAGATGATATGGGGAGGAAGGTGGGAGGGGGGTTCAGGATTGGGAACTCATGTACACCTGTGGTGGATTCATGTCAATGTATGGCAAAACCAATATGGTATTGTAAAGTAAAATAAAATTTTTTTTAAAAAAGAAATTGGAATATAATAAATTTATATTGCTTTAACTGCTAAATTTGTGGTAATGAGATGAATACATCTCATTGCTACTCAGCAACGAAACACATGAAAGAGGATTCTTAACATTACGTTTTTATAAACATTTCGACTAATTTCAAAACTCATTGGGTTCTTGAAGAAAAATGTATTGGTGTGCTTAGACATGAAAACTGTTTTCTTAATAACCAAACTAGAGTGTCTTGTCAGTTTGTTTCAAGGGGATATACACTTAAAATTCACCTGTCCAATAGCTGTGAGACGAAATTTCCAGCTGACACATTTAATTGCTCATGTAGTCTAGCCAAGTTCCAAAAAGAATTGCCACACTTGGCTCATTACTTGGTAGTGAGATTAGCTTTGATTTAGGTGAGCCCCCAAATAACAATGGAGATTGAATTCCCTTTAAACTCTTCTATTAAAATAATAATATTAATGAAATTATAGCAATAGTAAAAATAAAGGGAAGGGGAATAGTTAAAAAGGCAGTAGAAAATGACATCTCCACATCACGAGCGGGAGTCATGTTGATTATGTGGGAAACAACTGGAGCCAGAGTGAGACATACAACTCGGAATTAATCTGAAACCAGCGTTTCTGCCTCACATATATAGAAATACTTATATTTACAAAGTTTTAGACACCCTCACTGTTATTTATTTTATATAACTGGCATTAAACATTGGTACACACATGACTTTTGCCAAAAAGAATTGCTTTCTGAACCTAGATTTTTCTCAGTTTTTCCAAAGGAAAGAATATTTCAAAGAAATAGTTTCCTATCCTAAACATAAGACACTTAAACAGTATTTTCCCTGATATACAATGGTGACCATTCCCTCCTCCTATAAAATCGTTATTATGCAGTATTGGCATTTCCCCTTAAATGCACATGCAGATGAGCACAGGTATGTAGAAGCTCTGGTCTCATTTTAAATTCATCTTTTTCATTAAGGATACATTAAATTTTGCTGCAGGCCTTCAACAAAGTTACTTCCTTATGCTAACATTATTCTCTGTTTCATCAATATTTCAAAAAAAAATGCCGAGACTATTTTCTGTTTCATAGTAAATAGATAATGAAATTGAAATCAATAAGCACTTTAGTTCTAATATATGCCATTTGGGATTAAGGAGAAATATGGCCTGAATTAGTATCCTCCCTTTAAATGAAAGGACTCATTTGTTAAGGAAGAAATTCATATGCTGAAACATCATAATCTATTGGAAACAACTCTAATTAAAAAACTGATCACTTATATTTACATAGCATTGTAACACTCAGGGAGCAGGGGCACAGTGTCAAAAAGTAAGTTTTAACAAAATCATTTATTAATAGTGAAAAATACTGATTAAATCATTGTCTACTTTCTGGCAACTGCTGTCACTTAGAAAGAAAACATCAATAAAAACTCAAAAGCCAAAGAAGCATAAAGATTGGAACATAATATTCTCTGGAACACACAGCAATCTTAGCTAATATGGTCTTTGTTGTTTTTCTTTTACTTTCTGATTATTAGCATGTAGTGACATCTTAATTGCAATTCAATAAATATCCTTTATATAGACTTAATGCTTTCTAAGTCCACTTTAAATATCAGTCTCATGAGTGAGCGGGCAGTCAAAACTAGATGTGAATTAGAACAACTGCTGAGTTTCTAGCTTCTTATCATATTGAGATGGCTAGGAAAAGATTATTTGGCAGTTTCCTGCATTACCTGACAGTTTTTCTCATACATCTCACTCTGTTTATAGAAGGGAGAAATTTCTATTTCACACTAAATGTGTAAAAACTTGAAGGAGAATGATAGAAAATAAACAGATGAGAGAGAGAGAAACTGGAAGACATAAATGCACATGCATATTAAATAAATTTTGTACCCTTAAACATAAAAAAAGAAAAAAGAGGTCAGTGGTAAAATACACTGACAATGCTTATTACTCTTTGCATAGTATTGCTTTGGATACTAGTTGAATTTTGAGTAAAATCAGAAATTTGAAACATGATGGAGAGTCAATTTAGAAACTAAATACAAATCATTGCTGTGTTTGTAAGGAGAGTTTGTCAATTCTTAAATTTGGATTTGTCTACAATCCCAAAGAAAGGCAATGCCAAAGAATGCTCAAACTACCTCACAATTGCACTCATCTCACACACTAGTAGAGTAATGCTCAAAATTCTGCAAGCCAGGCTTCAGCAATCTGTGAACCATGAACTTCCAGATGTTCAAGCTGGTTTTAGAAAAGGCAGAGGAACCAGAGATCAAATTGCCAACATCCACTGGATCATGGGAAAAGGAAAAGAGTTCTAAAAAAACATCTATTTCTGCTTTATTGGCTATGCCAAAGCCTTTGACTGTGTGGAACACAATCAACTGTGGAAAATTCTGAAAGAGATGGGAATACCAGACCACCTGACCTGCCTCCTGAGAAACCTATATGCAGGTCAGGAAGCAACAGTTAGAACTGGACATGGAACAACAGACTGGTTCCAAATAGGAAAAGGAGTACATCAGGCTGTATATTGTCACTCTGCTTATTTAACGTCTATGCAGAGTACATCATGAGAAACGCTGGGCTGGAAGAAGCACAAGCTGGAATCAAGATTGCTGGGAGAAATATCAATAACCTCAGATATGCAGATGACACCATCCTTATGGCAGAAAGTGAAGAGGAACTAAAAAGCTTCTTGATGAAATTGAAAGAGGAGAGCGAAAAAGTTGGCTTAAAGCTCAACATTTAGAAAACGAAGATCATGGCATCCGGTCCCATCACTTCATGGGAAATAGATGGGGAAACAGTGGAAACAGTGTCAGACTTTATTTTTTGGGCTCCAAAATCACTGCAGATGGTGACAGCAGCCATGAAATTAAAAGACGCTTACTCTTTGGAAGAAAAGTTATGACCAACCTAGGTAGCATATTAAAAGGCAGAGACATTACTTTGCCAATAAAGTTCCGTCTAGTCAAGGCTATGGTTTTTCCAGTGGTCATGTATGGATGTGAGAGTTGGACTGTGAAGAAAGCTGAGTCCTGAAGAATTGATGCTTTTGAACTGTGGTGTTGGAGAAGACTCTTGAGAGTCCCTTGGACTGCAAGGAGATCCAAGCAGTCCACTATGAAGGATATCAGCCCTGGGATTACTTTGGAAGCAATGATGCTAAAGCTGAAGCTCCAGTACTTCGGCCACCTCATGAGAAGAGTTGACTCATTGGAAAAGACTCTGATGCTGGGAGGGATTGGGGGCAGGAGGAGAAGGGGGCGACAGAGGATGAGATGGCTGGATGGCATCACTGACTCGATGGACATGAGTCTGAGTGAACGTAGGGAGTTGGTGATGGACAGGGAGGCCTGGCATGCTGCGATTCATAGGGTCACAAAGAGATGGATACGACTGAGTGACTGAACTGAACTGAACATGAAGTGAAATAACTTTGTTTATGGCTCCCCAGAGTTGAGCATGGTTTGGGAAAGAAAAAAAAAAAAAAAAAGACTAGTTCCTATTGCACTTTCAATATTGTTTTTACCTTTGAAATAGCATAAATAAACTCTATTTTCATTTTTTAATCTCTGCTTTGAAAATTCTCTTAGAAATGACTTGCAGAATTTTAAGGGTGAGTGTTTTATAGAGTTAAAAAACTGTAAGTTTATGTCAAAATACAATTTGTGTTATAGAATAGCAGCACTGTTTTGTCTCATTTGACATTTCTTTCATTAACTGTCATGGTAGACAATGAACCATGAATCATGACAAATTATAAACTACTCAAACTGTGCTATATGAAACATCATATTAAAAATACCATCTTACTTTGCCTTGAGCTTCAAGGTCTGGCCTTAATACAGTCCGGGTGTTCATACACTGGATTCCAGTCTCTCGGTTATGGTGAAGACATTGATATTTTGGGTGGGTACAATTTTTGTGGGGATGTAAGAAGATATAATTTTGTTGTATTTGAGCAAGTAGCTCCTCCCTTGAATTTATTTTCTTTTCGGTCTTATATGATTCAGCATTTGGTGGATGATGGAGCTGTTGATCCCTTGCCATTGATCCAGAAGTTTGAAGGGCATGTTTAGCTTCAACGGGAGTTTTCCTCTGTCTCCTAAAGGGTGTTGCATCTACAGAAAAAAATCTGAGATTCCTTTGCATGGAATGTTTGTCTATTTTACCCAATTATTTTTTTATTCAATAATTTACATCACGATGGATATTTATTTTATTCATGTGTGCTAAGTCGCTTTATTCATGTCCAACTCTTTGCTACCCTATGGACTGTAGCCTCAGGCTCCTCTAACCATGGGATTCTCCAGATGAGAATATTGGAGTGGGTTACCATGCCCTTCTCCAGGGGAAATCTTTCTGATTCAGGGATCAAAACTCTGTCTTTTGTCAACTGCATTGCAGGTGGATTCTTTACCACTAGCATCACCTTGGAAGTCCCTATTTATTTTATACTTTGTGTTATGTTGCAACACTACTTTTTCATTCAAATTTTTCTAGATTTAGCCGGGGTGGGGGGAGCTTTTTCAATTGCCTCTTTTTAACATACCCTCATTAATAAAAATGGTGATTGTTGTTATTTTTGGAGCACTACCTAACTTTCTGGCACTACAAAGTACTGCAGGTTCATCCTATATGTCCCCCACCCTCATCCTGGAATTAGGCATTTTTCCAAAGATCCCTGGTTTCTTTTATTTGAGAATAATGTTAGAGACCAAGATTTGGATATGATCATTGCCACTAGGATGTCATTGCTTCCAGGCTGTCTCAGGAACTAAAACTTGAACAATATATATGTGTATACTAATATTTAATGTTGTGAAGCAAGCATCACTATGTAGGACTCAGGCTTCATGAGAATTGTATCTTCTAGAAGTAGGCAGTTCACTAATTGCATTGTCATATCCAGAAGACCTAAAAAAAGTTACTATTAGCATGACATACACAATCAACTTGTATGAAAATAGAGATGTCCCATCTACTAGTATAAGCCTTTTATAAGCCACATTTTTAGTCATTTAGGGACTAAAAAAGCTGAAGAGTTGAATCTAATGAACAACAGTCCATAGACCCAGTCTCTCAACCTGGCTTTTAGAAAACTCTATATATAGTCTTCCTAAAACTTTGATTTATTTCCATTGTGATTAATGTTGACCCTAAGGTTAATGAGTATATGAAACTATTATGACTAGTAAGGTAATTAAAAAGACAAGTATATGTAACACTTTTCATAATGTTCTCTTTGGGGAGTGGGTAAATGATCTGTACCATTAAAGATGAAATTAAACAGTATTTTAAAATGTAATATCCCCTGGAGCAAGTCTGAAAAATTATTTCTAATATGTTTTGCATTATTATTAATATATTTGCATAGTAGCACCTAACTATAACTTAAGAGTACAAAAGTCATTTAAAATAAATGAAGAATTCTGCTTTGGGTCAAGATGATAGATTAGTAGGAACCACCTGAAACATTCCTCTTACCCTCCCCAACTTAAAGTGTGTATATATATATATATATATATATATATATATATATATATGCTGCTGCTAAGTCACTTAGTCGTGTCTGACTCTATGTGACCCCATAGACGGCAGCCCATCAGGCTCCTCCTGTCCCTGGGATTTTCCAGGCAAGAACACTGGAGTGGGTTGCCATTTCTTTCTCCAGTGCATGAAAGTGAAAAGTGAAAGTGAAGTCACTCAGTCGCGTCCAACCCTCAGCGACCCCATGGACTACAGCCTTCCAGTCTCCTCCAATCATGGGATTTTCCAGGCAAGAGTACTGGAGTGGGGTGCCATTGCCTTCTCCAATATACATATATATATACGTGTATGTGTATATATATATATATATATATATATATATATATATATGTATCAGTTCAGTTCAGTTGCTCAGTCGTGTCTAACTCTTTGTGACCCCATGAATCGCAGCATTCCAGGCCTCCCTGTCCATCACCATCTCCCGGAGTTCACTCAGACTCACGTCCATCAAGTCTGTGATGCCATCCAGCCATCTCATCCTAGGTCGTCCCCTTTTCCTCCTGCCCCTAATCCCTCCCAGCATCAGAGTCTTTTCCAATGAGTCAACTCTTCGCATGAGGTGGCCAAAGTACTGGAGCTTCAGCTTTAGCATCATTCCTTCCAAAGAAATCCTAGGGTTAATCTCCTTCAGAATGGACTGGTTGGATCTCTTTGCAGTCCAAGGGACTCTCAAGAGTCTTCTCCAGCACCACAGTTCAAAAGCATCAATTCTTCAGCTCTCAGCCTTCTTCATAGTCCAACTCTCACATCCATACATGACCACTGGAAAAACCACAGCCTTGACTAGACAGACCTTAGTCGGCAAAGTAATGTCTCTGCTTTCGAATATACTATCTAGATTGGTCATAACTTTTCTTCCAAGGAGTAAGCGTCTTTTAATTTCATGGCTGCAATCACCATCTGCAGTGAATTTGGAGCCCCCCAAAATAAAGTCTGACACTGTTTCCACTGTTTCCCCATTTATTTCCCATGAGGTTATGGGACCAGATGCCATGCTCTTGGTTTTCTGAATGTTGAGCTTTAAGCCAACTTTTTCACTCTCCTCTTTCACTTTCATCAAGAAGCTTTTTAGCTCTTCTTCACTTTCTGCCATAAGGGTGGTGTCATCTGCATATCTGAGATTATTGATATTTCTCCCAGCAATCTTGATTCCAGCTTGTGTTTCTTCCAGTCCAGCGTTTCTCATGATGCACTCTGCATATAAGTTAAATAAGCAGGGTGACGATATACAGCCTTGATATACTCCTTTTCCTATCTGGAACCAGTCTGTTGTTCCATGTCCAGTTTTAACTGTTTCTTCCTGGCCTGCATACAGATTTCTCAACAGGCAGGTCAGGTGGTCTGGTATTCCCATCTCTTTCAGAATTTTCCACAGTTGATTGTGATCCACACAGTCAATGGCTTTGACATAGTCAATAAAGCAGAAATAGATGTTTTTCTGGAACTCTCTTGTTTTTTCTATGATCCAGCGGATGTTGGCAATTTGATCTCTGGTTCCTCTGCCTTCTAAAACCACTGGAACATCAGGGATTTCATGGTTCATGTACTGCTGAAGCCTGGCTTGGAGAATTTTGAGCATTACTTTACTAGCATGTGAGATGAGTGCAATTGTGCGGTAGTTTGAGCATTCTTTCTCATTGCTTTTCTTTGGGATTGGAATGAAAACTGATTTTTTCAGTCCTGTGGCCACTGCTGAGTTTTCCAAATTTGCTGGCATATTGAGTGCAGCACTTTCACAGCATCATTTTTCAGGATTTGAAATAGCTCAACTGAAATTCCATCACCTCCACTAGCTTTGTTCATAGTGATGCTTTCTAAGGCCCACTTAACTTCACATTCCAAGATGTCTGGCTCTAGATTAGTGATCACATCATCATGATTATCTTGGTCTTGAAGATCTTTTTTGTACAGTTCTTCTGTGTATTCTTGCCACCTCTTCTTAATATCTTCTGCTTCTCTTAGGTCCATACCATTTCTGTCCTTTATTGAGCCCTTCTTTGCATGAAATGTTCCCTTGGCGTCTCTAATTTTCTTGAAGAGATCTCTAGTCTTTCCCATTCTGTTGTTTTCCTCTATTTCTTTGCATTGATTGCTGAAGAAGGCTTTCTTATCTCTTCATATATATGTGTGTGTGTGTGTGTGTGTGTGTGTGTGTGTGTGTGTGTGTGTGTATTCCCTAGTGGCTCAGACGGTAAAGCGTCTGTCTACAATGCGGGAGACCCGAGTTCGATTTCTGGGTTGGGAAGATCCCCAGAAGGAAATGGCAATCCACTGCAGGACTATTGCCTGGAAAATCCCATGGACAGAGGAGCCTGGTAGGCTACAGTCCATGGGGTCGCAAAGAGTCGGACACGAATGAGCGACTTCACTTCACTTCACTTCACTTCATGTATATATATTTAAAAGAATAGTTTGTAAGACATAGGGTACAATCCTCAGAGATTGTGCAAAAAGCAAAATTAAATTTAATTTTGAATAAAGACATCTCATCTCTATTACTGTTCCAACTGGCTGCCTTGAGAGAGTTTGGGCGATGTAGTACTTGGAGATGAAGTCAATGAAAGGCTGGCAGATCCCCAAATTGAGGAGATGGAGCTGAGAGTACAAGGGCAACCAAAGTGGCTCAAGTTTTCAGAGCAGAATACTGTGGAGGAGAGACCTGCATAGAGAGAACTGAAGAGATTTGAAGAGAATCCACCATGAGTATATGATTGAGAATGAATTCCTGAATACACGTGGGAGACACTGCCACACTTTCTGTCACTAAGTTTTTTTCCAAGGCAGGAGACCAAGTGTACATTGGAAATGTAAACTGTCTTCAGAAAAATGCTTTTATGCATTTAAAACAGAAAGAACCTGAGGGTGAGGAAGAGAGAGTATTGATCAAGATGACCTTAATATTACCTTCAGTCAGTCAGTTCAGTCCCTCAGTCGTGTCCGACTCTGCGAATATCACCTTCAGCTTTGTCAAACTTAGATAAGCTTCTTCCTGAGTACACACTCCTGACCTCCTTTATCTTAGAGTATTTATTTTAGGAAACTTGCAATTGTAAATTATTCTTCTGTCCTTTTGAGATGTAAATCTTCATAAAACATCTTTCTAGTTGTGCAGCACAGTTATATCTTTCTTAAGAATCTGAAAGCTCTCCTTTGAAATGTTATCACTAAGGAAGATACTACTCCTGTTTCTCAGTCTCTGTGAGAGGGTGAGAGTCCAACTCCTCTGAATACAAATTAGCAAATACTGTTCATCTAATCACAGAGAAAAATATTTATAAACTCAAGAATAAGTCAATGTGCTCTGCTCAACACATCTCATTGACCAAAGTCCATTTTAATATGGTCTAGCACTTTTCCTCTAGCTCATCCCAATCCTTAAAAAACTCTCTCCCACCTTTAGTTCCAGTGGGGTTGAGTTCAGACTGAGCTCTGGCTTTTGTCCCCTGTCCTATTAATAACAGCCTTAAATAAAGTCTCTTTTGTATAATTTTTGCATTGCAAATTTTGCTTTGACAGTGTGTTGCCTGATTATTGCAGAATGCACAGAGATTTTTGTTTTCCACACATAATAGGCTTCTCTAATTTCACAGTGGAATGCTTGGGAAAGTTGAGAAACAGTGAATTGACTGGAGGAAAAGAGGTATGAAGCAGCAAGAAGCTTAAAATATAGTGAATGGGTAACTCAGATGCTTACATTTTGTGATGTGAATCAAAATAACAGCAACATGGGTCCTGATAGAACTATTTTGCCCCAAGCTTTACAACAAACCTGTTCCCAGCATGGTGTGGTGAATGTGAAGATAAACTCCCCACCAGTAGAAATCTACTGCAGCTACTTGGTTATTTTATTTTTTAAAATGACTCCCTCACCTTTTTCTGCAGACTATGAAGGAAAAATTACTTCTGGTTGTCAAAGGACAAAATTCATCCCGTATTTATGAAAATTTAAAGTTAATTTTTTTATTTGTTTGTTTTTATACTCATGCTCCTCATTTCAATTTGGTTCATTGTCTAATTCTACATGTCTGATTTTCTTATCTGTAATTTGAGCATAACATGACAGGAATTAGATACCAGAATTTAATGAATTATTAAATGTAAAGTGCTTAGAACAATGTCTAATTTAGCAAATATTTTATAATTGCCTATTATTGCTATCACTATTAATGACAGTCAAGGAAAATCAGCAGATGTAGGAGAGAACTTCTTTACAGTAGATATTTTTTCTTGGCAATTTGGAAAACAATAGGATATGACATTTTGAAACTGCTCCCACTTCATTCCTTTACTTCTAATTTTCACATAACGTCTTTAAATCATCACTCTTCCATAAAATCGTACTCGCTCACTTAATGCTTAATCAAGAAGTAGCCCATTTCATTCATAATTTGAATAAAAATATTTACTCTTTATGCATTATACAGAAAGAATGTTGGTGCCTTTCTTTTTCTTTTCTCAGTGAGGTACATTGAAACCAGATGAATACAGTTTATAATTCCGAAGCATGAAACACTCAGAATGGCTGTTTATATTCAAATAAAAAAAGCTGGTAAATAAATCATGATGAATCATGATACTGAAAGATAGACTATATTTACAAAAGTGAGGCTTCATTTTTTAATTTTTTTCTTAAATAAGTTATAGTAAGCTACATGTTTGTTGCAATTTAATGTAGTCTTTGTACCTCATCTCTGATTCATATAGCATTTTCCATTAAATCAGAAATAGACAGGCTTTTTTGATGTGTTGTTATTCTGCGTAATAGAAATGTAGCAAAAATAATCCAATAAAAATATAGCTTTAATTTTGATTCACCATAAACTCATATTATTTCTAGAAATCTCTGTAATCAATAAAAGGATGTTATTTTGAATTATTAAAGCTAAGTTGCTCTGGGTCTATGATTCATTTTTGTGTGTCAAAAAATAATCAATTGTTTAAACAGGAACAACCTGGTATCTCCCATTGTGTCAGTGAATAAATTTATTATTTGGATCATAATACAACTGTTTTTATAAATCTAGCATCATTGTGTGAGCTATATAACTTACTAGTCTCTGAGGTAAGATTGCAAAATAAAAAAGGAATAAAATGATGTTTCTAAAAGTCTTATTGGTTTTTGCCTTGCTGTATCATTTAAAGTGGCTGCATTTAACATGTTCAGTACATTCCCAAATGACTGCAATTCTCAGCTACAATTAAGTTCTCACTTTGGGTTCTGATATTTTTATTTTATGCCTTTTATATGTCTCAACTTTACAAACATTTTTAAAGGAAGAATCAGTAAAAACTATAAATTACCCTATTCTTGATTCAACTAAAGGAATCAGCAGGTAATGGTCTTTTCAATACAAGAAAAGAGATGCATGACTCGTGTGTATGTGTGTATGCACGTGCATGCACACGTGTTTGTGTTTTTGTTGGCAGGTTGTTATGCCTCTAGTTAGGACCTATAACATGGATCATTTCACTTGAAATATTCTGTAATAGTATTTCAAGTAACAATCATAATAAAAATAAGTCTTTAGAAATGTATCTAAATAGATATATTGCCCCTTACATTTGAAGTTTCATATTATTCAAGCTGCAAATTAACATTGTTTATTTTCAAACTGAAGGCCATAAAACATAAAGGTCCCTAAGCATGAGGGTAAAGTAACATTTTGTGCTTTTAAATGTTTTTGCTATCTTTGTTTTCTCAGTTTTATTGCTTGTTTAGTAATTATCTTTTATACAATTTTCTTCTCACACAATTCTCAATAGCCTCAGTTGGGAAACTTTATTTTTTGTTTTCAGTTGTTTGTTATTCTTTGCCACTGGCATTTTTCTTAGTCTCCATCTAACTTGTCTAAAGCATAATCTTATTTCTTATAATCATAAGTGTTTGTTTTAACTAGATTGTTGAACATTCACTGTACTGATGTCAAAATAATAGGTCATTTATATGGCCCTTCAATCAAATACCATGATATATTGATTTTTACAATTGGCTTTATCGTTCTGGAAATTTCTGATATTCAACCCCAGAATCCCAATAGTGTTACCAATTAGTGATATTACAGTTTTATGCCATTTGAAGAAAGCAAATTTATAATGTTTGAAAGCATAGTCAACATATCTACTTAATTGAACTTTCTTTTTTTTTTTTCTAAGTGAATTTTTTTTTAATCTTTTTTTTTAAAATTTTTTATTTTTTTTTAATTTTAAAATCTTTAATTCTTAATGAGAAAAAAAAATACAGACAAGGGGATAAAGTAGGTTTTTGAAACATGAATACATTTCATACTCTGGGAACCAGACTAAAAGGCATATTTTATATTTATATAATATTAATACTTAGAATCTGCTCAAATTTTCTTCTTAATGTATCATATTCACTGTATTACTATGTCCCATCAAATAGGCTTTTTCCTCTGACTTGGGTCATTATAGAATTCTTGATTGCGTGAGACTTGTTTCACATGACTTTCTTAAGTGATCCTCAGAAATCCAAATGCTTAAGATTAACCACCTTGGCGTTAAACTGAATCCTGTTTTACTGGCTATCTTCAGGCCAAGAAAATCCCCTACCAAAAGCCTCCACTGAATCCTTAAATCATTATTTTGTCCATTCTTCTGATTTCCAGAAGTCAGATACCTTGTTCACTATCTGTTTGTGGAAGAGCACAGCTTGCTATTCTTTTGGGAGAATTTGCATTCTGAGAAAATTCTGATCTAAACCTGCTTTCACCCCATTCTTTTTGTGGCACGTGTTTCTGCTTTTAGAAGCAAGGGTGGTTGTTGTTGTTGTTCAGTTGCCAACTTGTGTCCAGCTCTTTGCAACCCCATGGACTGCAGCATGACAGGCTTCCCTGTCCCTCACCATCTCCAGGAGTTTGCCCAAGTTCATGACCATTGAGTCAGTGATACCATCCAGCCATCTCATCCTCTGTTACCTGCTTCTCCTTCTGCCCTCCATCTTTCCCAGCACCAGGGTCCTATCTAATGAGCTGGCTGTTCGCATCAGATGGCCAAAATGTTGGTGCTTCAGCTTTAGCATCAGTTCTTCCAATGAATATTTAGGGTTGATTTCCTTTAGGATTGAGTGGTTTAATCTCCTTGCTGTCCAAAGGACTCTCAAGAGTCATCTCCAGCATGACAGTTTGAAATCATCATATTTTTTCAGTGCTCAGCCTTCTTTATGGTCTTTATGGTCCAAGTCTCACATCCATACATGAGAAGCAACGATGAACAGCTTACTTTTACTCAGTTGTGCCTAACTAATTTCTCATCTGTTAAGTTGCTTTTGTCATCTCAAATTGGTCTTGATTGTGTTCTGTTAAGAACAAGGATTCAAAGCCTGACTGTAAGCCTGGGTACTCCTATGATCTTTACTTCAGTAGTTCCTTTCCCGATGTCTTGGTGCCAAAATTTCTAAATTTATTTTGATATCTCTCCTTCTAATATAAGGACATTTCTTTCTGCTAACTCTTTTTCTTTCAATAGCCTTACTTCATCATATGCATTTCTGCCTTAAGCATTTCTCCCCAGTTTGCTAAAGGGAATGTTGTAGGTACTGCTCCAATATTGTACCTTGCTGTGTATCACAGAAACTATGGATACCACCAAAATACCAAAATTATCCAAATATGTATCCATACACACATGTCTGTGTATACAAACATATGTAAGGTTTGTTTCTCTGCTAGAGTTATAAAGCTAAGTGGTAGACTATCAATTTACGGTAGACTTTCATTTATGTCACAGGAAGGAAGATAATCTTTTTCTAGAAGAAAAGAAATGTTTAGTTATTTATCATTCTAAGTATCTACTTAACCTCTAAGATTGGGAATTAAGGATGGTCCTAGAAAGGAAGAAAAACTTAGCTCTCTATCTTCTCACACATTCATACAACTAGCCAACAATTCCATTTTTAACATATTTAACATGTCTGCTTCAGGACAAAATACGTAAAGGAAATTGCCATTAACCACTAGAAATAACTATATTGTAACTTAAACTCTCAAATAACTGAATGCTAATTTAACCAAAAATGATTTATGTTGCTATAATAAAAATTAGTAACTGAGGCCAACTCTCTTAGACATAAAATAAAGTATTTCTCACACAGAATTCTTGGAATCACTTTCTTTTTTTAGCTTTATCAGGGAAGATTAATAAAAACTAATTTTTTTCTTAACACTGCTGTCATCTTTTCCATGTCTTCATCTTTGGCTTTTATCTATTTTTCTCTTGTGGAGTCCCTATATTGCTGACAACTTTTAGAGACATCTCCCTACCTTTTATGAAAGCAATTTCTTATAAAAGTGATAGTCTGTTTCCCAGCTGCCTTTTGGCATCCTTCTCCATCAAGGATAGTTGTCCTGAGAAGTGGGATTCCAACAACCTACCAGAGATTCTGACACTTAGGTTTGTAATATGTTAGTGAAATGAACTCTACATTCCTGGCATACCTGTTTTCAAGTTCTAACTTCCTCAATCTTCACACTGGCTGAATCCTGCAGAGGGATCTCTTTAAGCAAATTTTATCTTATTCAAGTCTAGTTGATGTGTTGTGTTAATTTCTGCTGTAAGGCAAAATGATTCATTAATACACACACACATATATCCTTTTTTGTATTCTTTTCTTTTATGGTTTATCACAGGGTATTGAATACAGTTCCCTGTGTTATATTGTAGGACCTTGTTATTTATTCACTTTATATGTGATAGTTTGCATCTGATAATCCCAAACTCCCAGCCGATACCTTCCCCACACTCCCTACCTCTTGGCAACTGCAAATCTATTGTCTATATATGTGAGTCCATTTTGTAGACAAATTCACTGTGTCATATGAATTTTAGATTCCACATAGAAGGGATATGTGGTATCAGTCTTTCTCTTTCTGACTTCAATAATTAAGATAATATCTAGGTTCATCCATGTTGCTGCAAGTGACATTATTTTATTCTTTTGTATGGTTGAGCAGTATTCCATTGTACGTATGTACCAAACCTTCTTTATCTATTCATCTGTTTATGGACATTTAGGTTATTTTCATGTCTTTGCTTTGGATCTTTAATCTTCCTCCTAGCCACTGTTAGAGCCAAACATTTTATAAAAATTTCTCTCCAGAACCAGAAGTGTTTCTAAGATTAACTTTTTATTCTCTATAATAATTCTTTGTATTTCATCATTTGGATTGATTACCACAGGGACCATTTGGTACATTAAAAGCACGTTTTCCTTTTTTTTTTTTTTTTTTTAAATGAGGCACTATTAAAGAACCAAACATGTATTGTTCTAACATGTTATAAGTTGATGAACTTTTACAGGAATTCCTTCCCAGCTTCTATTCTTAACACTATTTTTCATTCTAGCTAAATCTACTTTTTATCAGAGCCCCCACAGAAACTTGCTCACACTTCCTGCTGCTCCCTGGGTCAAATCCTTGACTCCCTATATATATAATCTCATTCTGCAGAAAGCATCGTCCTCCAACCTGAGCATAATGAGAGAAAATGGTAAATGCCGGTTGCCTAGTTTGTTCTGAACCACAATATGGAATATTGGCTGAAGTAGATGTGTGTTTTTCCTGTTTAAAGTGAAGTGAATTCGCTCAATCGGGTCCAACTCTTTGCGACCCCATGGACTGTAGCCCACCAGGCTCCTTAAATTCTAGACTTTCTTTCCATGCGTTGATGTCTACTACATTAGCATAAGCAACACATGTATTCACAACTACGTGATTGGTTACTTAGCACTGACCTAGAACAAAAGATGAGCTGTGTACCTGGCAGGGTGGTAGAGAAGTGGGGACAGAGGTGTTAAGATGGAAGATTTCTTTTTCTTTAAAATATACTAGTTATGTTTTTCCTACATAACCTTTAACAGAAAATCCTCTCAAATTTCTTTGTGAACACTTTCTAAGGAAAAACTGACCAGGCTAGTAGGGTCTTATTTGCTATTTACTTCATTCAGCTGTGTTTTTGTCACCATGATATTACTACATAAGGTGGTGATTCTGTTGCCAAGGTAACTGAGATGTTTAACTCTACTTGTTATAATCCCTCCTGAGTTCTTGGCTGTCCTTTTTTTTTTTTTTTTTCCCTGAATAAAAAATGAAATCCATTTTTTGTTTCTCCATACTTTCTTTGCTGATTTTTCTCTTTACCAAGGTGGTGTTCTCACTCCCATCCAAGTCTAAATGAACTCTATGTTACCTCATGTACATATTAGTTTATTAACTTCTAATTATAATTGCTTGTCTTGATGCCTTTTGCCTTCATAAATATTTCCTCCAGCTATTATTTCTCACTCAAGAAGAGCTACCATTATTTATATTTAAGGATTTAATAAAAGAAAAAGAAAAAGAAATATGGAATAAGAAAAAATGATCATAGCTGAAAGGCAAATCAAGAAGGCAAGAGATCTCAAAAGGCAAAGGACAGGATCAAGAAGGAGGGATGAGTAAGCTCAGCAAATAATGAAGACCAATGATATGCTTGATGAACAGAGGGAGTCAGAACTATTTGAATGTTTAAATCCAATATGCTATATATTTTTTTAAAAGTCTACTTCATATTGAATGTTCACCCACATATACGCAGTACATGGTTCTTTTACAACTGACAGTGACTATAGCGGTATGTACTTTACTTCAGAATGAAACCAATTCTGTGTCTTGGGGATGGTGTTAAATGCCTGACTTTTCCTGATGGCATATGATTATTAAAATATCAAACATTTAAAAAGGAAGAAAACAAGAAATAGAAAAGAAAGTAGAAATGGTCAGAAAGCATTTCCAATAGGGAATGTAAATGGGACTGAAAATATCTGAAGTGAAAATCAGATTTTGCAGATCCATTTTATTTTGAGCATTATTTTCTGTGAGAACAGAATTTATCTTTAAGTACTCAAATAACAAGAATTTCAAATGTCCTATGAGTTTTCTGATTGAGGTATCTATTTTCTAGTAATGCTGCTTTCTCCCATACCTCTTTCCCAATGACCCACTCCTTGTTTACTTACCCTTCTATAGTTCCCTTTCATTTAAATCTGGGCTGGCATATATAACCAAGAGTATACAGTGTAGCTGACCATGTGGCATCTCTGAAACTACATCCTAGATCTCTGTGGCTTCTGCCTGGACTATTTGGAATCTTCAGAGTTATAACCTAGTGTTTTGGTATCCAATCACTGTGTCTTAGGAGCTTCAGGACACACACAGAAATTGTGTGGGCATCTGCAATTGACAATCCCTCTGAGCAGCCAGATAGCATCAACTACCAGACAAGTGAGTGAGCCTGCTTGGGCTTCTAGCTCTGTTAAGGCCTCAGATAGCATAAACTTTACCTAACAAGTGAACAAAACCAACTCAAATAAGTTTAGCAATTCACCAGTCATGAATGGCAAAAACGCACTGCAGTTTAAAGCCACTAATTTTCAAGTGTTTTGTTAGGGGGTGATAGATCATCAAAACAGATCTTAAGATGTCTCCTCACTGCAAACTGTCACTTCTCTCAAGCCACCAAACTCCACAACTCATTTCAAAGAAAATACGTATTTAAAAAAACCTCAGAATACTGACAGATACAACTGAACTTTCATGAAAGAGACATTCCAGGATTAAACCACCAATTACTTTAATGCAGATATAAATTGTCATTTTACTAAACTTAACTTTCGTCAAAATGTGTTGGCTTATGTGAAAACACATCTAGATGTACAAGAAATCAACTCAAATATTTTGAAGTTGCAAAAGGTTACTTTTAATCATTACATTATCTCTAATGTTTCCATTGCTGTCCTAAAATAATAAATCTTATATGTTTTTGCTGTGATGTTGATTGTCAAATAGATATTTTCTGAGCAAATTTTCTTCTTGAGTTTAATGAAGCAGAGTTTTTAGTAGTTCTATTTCCAAGTATGTTTTAAAAATTTATTGTGTTAATTTTATTTTGTTATTTTAGTTTGTATCATCACAAAAATGATATATCTTCATAGAAGAAAGAACAGATTAACAAAAATTACAGATTTGTGTGGGAAAGCATAAATTTTGAGAATGCATACATTAAAGTAAAGGTCAGTTTTCATTCCAATCCCAAGGAAGGCAATGCCAAAAAATGCTCAAACTACCACACATTTACACTCATCACACACGCTAGTAGAGTAATGCTCAAAATTTCCCAAGCCAGGCTTCAGTAATATGCGAACCATGAAATTCCAGATGTTCAAGCTAGATTTAGAAAATGAAGAGAAACCTGTGGCTCAGATCATGAACTTCTTATTGCCAAATTCAGATTTAAATTGAAGAAAGTAGGGAAAACCACTAGACCATTCAGGTATGACCTAAATCAAATCACTTATGATTATGCAGTGGAAGTGAGAAATAGATTTAAGGGACTAGATCTGGTAGATAGAGTGTCTGATGAACTATGGATGGAGGTTTGTGACATTGAACAGGAGACAGGGATCAAGATCATCACCATGGAAAAGAAATGCAAAAAAGCAAATTGGCTGTCTGAGGAGGGCTTACAAATAGCTGTGAAAAGAAGAGAAGTGAAAAGCAAAGGAGAAAAGGAAAGATATAAGCATCTGAATGAATGAGTTCCAAAGAATAGCAAGAAGAGATAAGAAAGCCTTCCTCAGCGATCAATGCAAAGAAATAGAGGAAAACAACAGAATGGGAAAGACTAGAGATCTCTTCAAGAAAATTAGAGGCACCAAAGGAACATTTCATGCAAAAATGGGCTCAATAAAGAACAGAAATAGTATAGACCTAACAGAAGCAGAAGATATTAAGAAGAGGTGGCAAGAATACACAGAAGAACTGTACAAAAAAGATCTTCATGACCAAGATAATCACGATGGTGTGATCACTCACCTAGAGCCAGACATCCTGGAATGTGAAGTCAAGTGGGCCTTAGAAAGCATCACTACGAGCAAAGCTAGTGGAGGTGATGGAATTCCAGCTTAGCTATTTCAAATCCTGAAAGATGATGCTGTGAAAGTGCTGCACTCAATATGCCAACAAATTTGGAAAACTCAGCAGGGGCCACAGGTCTGGAAAATGTCAGTGTTCATTCCAATCCCAAAGAAAGGCAATGCCAAAGAGTGCTCAAACTACCACACAATTGCACTCATCTCACATGCTAGTAAAGTAATGCTCAAAATTCTCCAAGCCAGGCTTCAGAATACGTGAACTGTGAACTTCCTGATGTTCAAGCTGGTTTTAGAAAAGGCAGAGGAACCAGAGATCAAATTGCCAACATCCGCTGGATCATCGAAAAAGCAAGAGAGTTCCAGAAAAACATCTATTTCTGCCTTATTGACTATGCCAAAGCCTTTGTGTGTGTGGATCACAATCAACTGTGGAAAATTCTGAAAGAGATGGGAATACCAGACCACCTGACCTGCCTCTTGAGAAACCTACATGCAGGTCAGGAAGCAACAGTTAGAACAGGACATGGAACAACAGACTGGTTCCAAATAAGAAAAGTGGTACTTCAAGGCTGTATATCGTCACCCTGCTTATTTAACTTCTATGCAGAGTACATCATGAGAAACGCTGGACTGGAAGAGGGATAAGCTGGAGTCAAGATTGTCGGGAGAAATATCAATAACCTCAGATATGCAGATCACACCACCCTTATGGCAGAAAGTGAAGAGGAACCAAAGAACCTCTGGATGAATGTGAAAGAGGAGAGTGAAAAAGTTGGCTTAAAGCTCAACATTCAGAAAACAAAGATCATGGCATTTGGTCCTATCACTTCATGGGAAATAGAAGGGGAAAGAGTGGAAACAGTGTCAGACTTCATTTTGGGGGGGTTCCAAAATCACTGCAGATTGTGACTGCAGCCATAAAATTAAAAGACGCTTACTCCTTGAAAGAAAAGCTATGACAAAATTAGACAGCATATTAAAAACAGAGACATTACTTTGATAACAAAGGTCCATCTAGTCAAGGCTATTGTTTTTCCAGTAGTTGTGTATGGATGTGAGAGTTGGACTATAAAGAAAGCTGAGTGCCGAAGAATTGATGCTTTAGAACTGTGGTGTCGGAAAAGACTTTTGAGAGTCCCTTGGACTCCAAGGAGATCCAACCAGTTCATCCTAAAGGAAATCTGTCCGGAATATTCACTGGAAGGACTGATTCTGAAGCTGAAACTCCAATACTTTGGCCACCTGATGTGAAGAGCTGACTCATTGGAAAAAACCCTGATGCTGGGAAAGATTGAAGGCAGGAGGAGAAGGAGACAACAGAGGACGAGATGGTTAAATAGCATCACCAATCCAATGGGCATGATTTTGAGTAAACTCCGAGAGTTGGTGATGGACAGCATGGTGTGGCCTGCTGCAGTCTGTGGGATCACAAAGAGTCAGACACATCTGAGCGACTGAACCTAACTGAACTGAACTGATGCATTAAATATTATGCATTTTTATAGAAAGTCTGATTCTACTGATAGTTTTTATACCTGTGTGCTTTTAATCATTGTGAATGCTTTTTTCTGGCATTATACTATAATATAATTAGTAATTTCATACTTCATTTTGTACATATAGGACAATATATTCAGTAATTTCTATTTATTTTTTAATCACAACATAGGTTTGAAGTTATCAATTTTTTTATTTTCAAACTGATTCCATACACAAATTTAAATAATTAGCTAGCATACTTATATTTAGGAGTAATTCTTATATGCCTAGTCAGCCTCTATCCTTATTTAAGGAAAGCACTTGAATATATATACCTGTTTACTTAGATATAAATGCACTTATTCTCTTTTGTCTGTTCTAAGAACATTCACACTATTAATGAGTACAGGAATTACAAAGGCATGTTCTGTCTCTCGTACTCAATCAAAACAAAGAAGAAATGTATTGCATTTATTCAATGGAAATAAATGGCAGAGAAGAGGAAGATAACTGAATTGGTGTATTACAAAGTCTTTTAGAATAAGAAATTAACATTTAATTGCATATGTATTTTACTTTTAGTATGCTAGAGAAATACTGAATTGAAATTTATATCTCAAAAGGTCTGCAGGAATAGGAATTGAGTCATTTACTAAATTATTAAATTGTACTTTAAGTGTCATTAGCTTAAAAGTTTATTATTGGATTAGTCTATGCTATCACAGGATTCTTTCTCTATTTAATATTCTTTTCAGACTCTTCCACAATTTCTGAAGGTTATAAAGGGCTTAAGAATGACATCATAAGAGGACATTTATTTTCTTTTTTTCTTTTCTTTCTTTCTTTTTTTTTTTTTTTTTTTTACACAGTCCTGAACTACAGGCAAAGTAGGGAAGATATTTCAGTATTTCACAAGTCTACATTACAGTAACTTTTTTCTGTGTAACTCCTCTGTGAAATTAGAACATAAGTTCTAAGTGTTCTTGCTTTTAGATAGGAGGGTGTTCATTTTATGTTTTTAATTAGATTATTTACTTCAACTATATTTATGGGCTTCCCTGGTGGCTCAGGGTTAAAGTATCTGCCTGCAATGCAGGAGACCTGCGTTCGATCCCTGGGTCAGGAAGATCCCCTCGAGAAAGGAATGGCAACCCACTCCAGTATTCTTGCCTGGAGAATCCCATGCACGGAGAAGCCTGGTGGGCTACAGTCCACAGGGTCGCAAGAGTCAAACACGACTGAGCGACTTCACTTTCACTTTCTATGTTTCTTTTATTTGTAGAGAAAATTTAGCTTTACTGGAGAGGAAACAATCTAGATTTCTAGTCACTCTGTTGATATCTCTGCATACAAAGAATATTGATGACTGCTTACCAGAATTTTCTTCTTGAATGAGGAAAAGCTGCATAGCTCTTCTTTAATGTCCCATAGGTATTTACTTTCAGAATACCTTAAGTTGAACTCTTTCCCTCAAAATGTGCCATTCTCCTTTATTTCTCATATTGGTGAACGATGTGCTGAAGTAGCTTAGTCATGTCCTACTCTTTTCAACTCCAGGCCCTTCTGTACATGGAATTTTCCAGGCAAGAATACTAGAGCCGGTTGCCATTTCCTTCCAACTTCAGAGGATTTTTCAAACCTAGGGATTGAACCTGTGTCTCCTGCATTGGCAGGCGAGTTCTCTACGGCTGAGCCACATGAGAAGCCCTTGGTGGATAATACTAGTCACTTAATTAAAGATCTGGGGTCTTTCTACATACATTTATATTACTTCACTAGCTTTTACACTGATATTCCTGTTTCCTGTCTAGTTACATTCATTCTACTATTGTAAAATATTTCTAAAATTCAAATTCATTCACTGTTTAAAAGTACTTAATGGTGCCCTGATATTCAGAAGTTACAGTACAAAATCTTTATCTTAACATATATGAAGGGCTTTCATTGCATGATTTTTGCCTAAAATTTATCTCTTCTCCTCTTCATGTACACTTGGGTTAGTTTAAATTATGTTTAGCTGCTAGTAATACAAACTCAAAAATGGATTTGTAAAGCAAATATCACCTTACTTCTCACAAGAAAAAACAAACCCAACTACCCTGTGTCCCAGGGAGCAGAGTAGAGAAGGGGTGAAACAGAGTGTACCCCTTTCCTTAAGAATTCTTCCAGAGGACATAAAACTGATCTTCACTTGCATATCTTTGGCAAAAACTTAGTCTTTTAACCTTACTTATATTTAAAGAAGAACTAGATATTCTCATGATTAGGAATCAGAGAATATAGATAGAGGAATAAAGAAAAATAGTATTTGACAGGCACTAGAAGTTTTCTACAGCATGTCTAACCAAGATAGATATGATGATTTACTTTCTGAACATCTGATGTTTCGTGGAGATTCATTATACTCTGTATAGATGTTATTTCTTCTTCATGCAGCTAAATTCTATTCATTCTTCAGAGTCATCTGAGGTCTCTCCAAGAAATTTTCTGTGACACTCACAGTTTTATTTACTATTAACAATATAGTACTCTACTTATGGTGCTTCCCAGGTGGCACTAATGATAAAGAACCTGCCTGCCAATGCAGGAGGCATAAGAGACAAGAGATGTCGGTTACATCCCTAGGTCAGAAAGATCCCCTGGAGGAGAGCATGGCAACCCACTCTAGTATTCTTTCATGGAGAATCCCATGAACAGTGGAGTCTGGCAGGCTATAGTCCATAGGGTCCCAAACAGCTGGACACAACTAAAGGAACTTAGCACACACGCACGCACACAGTCTACTTATACCTATATTATTATCACTTCTAACTCTAAATATTTTATATCATTTAATTTTTAGTATACAAATATGGGGTTTCCCACGTGGTGCTAGTGGTAAAGAATCCGCCTGTCAATGTAGGAGACTCAAGAAACATGGATTTGATCCCTAGGTTGGGAAGATCCCCTGGAGTAGGAAACACAAACCCACACCAGTATTCTTGGCTTGAGAATCCCATGGTCAGGGGAGCCTGGAAGGCTACAGTCTATGGAACCATGAAGAATCAGACACAAATGAGTGACTGAGCACACAAGGGCACATACAAATATGGGCTTAAAAAAAATCATAGTTTCTTTTAGCAAATTTTGTACTTTTATGCATTTAAGCCCTGAATCAAGACCTTTTTGGAATTCTATAAATATAATTTCACTCATCTCACACACTAGCAAAGTAATGCTCAAGACTTTCCAAGTCAGGCTTCAGCAATACCCAAACCATGAATTTCCAGATGTTCAAGTTGGTTTTAGGAAAGGCAGAGGAACCAGAGATAAAATTGCTAACATCCGCTGGATCATTAGAAAAGCAAGAGAGTTCCAGAAAAACATCTATTTCTGTTTTATTGACTATGCCAAAGCCTTTGACTATGTGAATCACAATAAAATGTGGAAAATTCTGAAAGAGATGGGAATACCAGACCACCTGACCTGCCTCTGGAGAAACCTATAAGAAGGTCAAAAAGCAACAGTTAAAACTGGTCATGGAACAACAGACTGGTTCCTAATAGGAAAAGGAGTACATCAAGGCTGGATATTGTCACCCTGCTTATTTAACTTATGCAGAGTATATCATGAGAAAGCTGGGCTGGAAGAAGCACAAGCTGGAATCAAGATTACTGGGAGTAATAGCAATAACCTCAGATATGCAGATGACACCACCGTTATGGCAGAAAGTGAAGAGGAACTAAAAAGCCTGTTGATGAAAGTGAAAGAGGAGAGTGACAAAGTTGGCTTAAATCTCAACATTCAGAAAACTAAGGTCATTGCATCTGGTCCCATCACTTCATGGCAAATAGATGGGGAAAGAGTGGAAACAGTGTCAGACTTTATTTTTTTGGGCTCCTAAATCACTGTAGATGGTAATTGCAGCCATGAAATTAAAAGACGCTTATTCCGTGGAAGGAAAGTTATGACCAACCTAGACAGCATATTCAAAAGCAGAGGCATTACTTTGCCAACAAAGGTTCGTCTAGTCAACGCTATGGTTTTTCCAGTGGTCATGTATGGATGTGAGAGTTGGACTCTGAAGAAAGCTGAGCACCAAATAACTGATGCTTTTGAACTGTGGTACTGGAGAAGACTCTTGAGGGTCCCTTGGACTGCAAGGAGATCCAACCAGTCCATCCTAAAAGAGTCGTGGGTGTTCATTGAAAGGGTGATGCTGAGGCTGAAACTCCAACACTTTGGCCACCTCATGTGAAATATTGACTCATTGGAAAAGATTCTGATGCTGGGAGGCAGTAGGGGCAGGAGGAGAATGGGATGACAGAGGATGAGACAGCTGGATGGCATCACCGACTCTATGCACATGAGTTTGGTGATGGACAGGGAGGCCTGCTGTGCTGCGATTCATGGGGTCACAGAGAGTCAGACACGACTGAGCAACTGAACTGAACTGAAGGATATATGAGATATCAGGAAAAGTTGATGAGGAGGGAATTTTTTCACTTTAACATGAATCTGAGGAAAGACAATAAAGTAAATCTGGGATGAATCTTTTACTTCTTGCTAGATTTTATAAAATAGCATCTAAGAGGAAAATAAAAGCATTTTAACTATAAGTTTAATGTATTTTATATTAAATAACTTCTAAAATCTTTTCTGTTTCATCTTCCTTTTTTGTTTAGAAATTGTGATATAAGAAGGTTAAAATCCTTGAATTCCCTTTTCTAAGTTAAAATGTATGGAAAACATAAAAACCTTAAAGAGTAAGTATTTATAGATGTTGAGCAATTTACATATACAATTTATTTAGATTCTTAAGTCCAATTGAAAAGAAATAAATGAGTATTTTTACATTCATAGTATATCTTCCAGGAGAGAAAGCTTTTAGGCTGCCACTGACAATCACCCACAAAATGGAGGATGTGGGCAGACCCTAAGAAAGAGACTCATTGGGTCAGATACAAAGCAATAAATATAAAGAGAAAAGCAGAGTGTTTATAAAAGAAAAATGGGAGCTGTATAGAAGCAACTTTAGTAGTATAGAACAGGAATGTGATCCTGTCCCAAATCTGTTACATTTAAATGGTTGCAAAAAAAAGTTTGAACTAAACACTCAAATAAGAAAGAGAGAAAAGACCACTTGAACAAAGGAAATATTAAATTTTTCTTACAAAATAAAAATGCTATTATCATAAAAATACATTTCTACATGGCACTTGGTCTTAGGACGATCATTAATAATTGTATTTGAGAATTACTTCTTTCATGTATAATACTGGAGTAATGTTCAAATATTTAAACACATGAAAAATTGATCAAACCTAAATCATTGGTCACTGAAGAGTTTTCCAAATTTGTTGGCATATTGAGTGCGGTGCTTTCACAGCATCATCTTCCAGGATTTGAAATAGCTCAACTGGAATTCCATCACCTCCACTAGTTTTGACCATAGTGATGCTTCCTAACACTCACTTGGTTTCACATTCCAGGATATCTGGCCCTAGCTGAGTGATCACACCATTGTGGTTATCTGGGTCATGAAGATATTTTTTGTACAGTTCTTCTGTGTATTCTTAACATCTCTTCTTAATATCTTCTGCTTCTGTTAGGTCCTTATAATTTCTGTCCTTTATTGAGCCCATCTTTGCATGAAATGTTCCCTTGGTATCTCTAATTTTCTTGAAGAGCTCTCTAGTCTTTCCCATTCTATTGTTTTCCTCTATTTCTTTGCATTGATCACTGAGGAAGGCTTTCTTATCTCTCCTTGCTATTCTTTGGAACTCTACATTCAAATGGGTATATCTTTCCTTTCCTCCTTTGCCTTTCCCTGCCCTTCTTCTCACAGCTATTTGTAAGGCATACTCAGACAGCCATTTTGCTTTTTTGCGATTCTTTTTCTTAAGGATGGTCTTTATTCCTTTCTTCTGTACAATGTCATGAACCTCCATCCACAGTTCATCAGGCACTCTGTCTATAAGATCTAGCCCCTTCAATCTATTTCTCACTTCCACTCCATAAGGGATTTGATGTAAGTCATACCTGAGTGGTCTAGTGGTTTTCTCTACTTTCTTCAATTTCAGTCTGAATTTGGCAATACGAAGTTCATGATCTGAGCCACAGTCAGCTCCCGGTCTTGTTTTTGTTGACTGTATAGAACATCTCCATCTTTGGCTGCAAAGAATAGAATCAGTCTGATTTCAGTGTTAACCATCTGGTGACGTCCACGTGTAGAGTCTTCTCTTGTATTGTTGGAAGAGGGTGTTAGCTATGACCAGTGTGTTCTCTTGGAAGAACTCTATTAGCCTTTGCCCTGCTTCATTCTGTACTCCAAGGCCAAATTTGCCTGTTATTCCAGGTGTTTCTTGACTTCTTACTTTTGCATTCCAATACCCTATAATGAAAAGGACATCATTTTTGGGTGTTTGTTAGTACTAGAAGGTCTTGTAGGTCTTCATACAAATGTTCAACTTCAGCTTCTTCAGAGTTATTTGTTGGGGCATAGACTTGGATTACCATGATATTGAATGGTTTGCCTTGGAAACAAAAAGAGATCATTCTGTCATTTTTGACATTGCATCCAAGTACTGCATTTCAGACTCTTTGTTGACTATGATGGCTAATCCATTTATTCTAAGGGATTCCTGCCCACAGTAGTAGATATAATGGTCATCTGAGTTAAATTCACCCATTCCAGTCATCTTATTTCGCTGTTTCCTAGAATGTCAATGTTCACTCTTGTTATCTCCTGTTTGACCACTTCCAATTTGCCTTGATTCATGGACCTAACATTCCAGGTTCCAATGCAATACTGCTCTTTACAGCATCAAACTGTGCTTCTATCACCAGTCCCATCCACAGCTAGGTACGGTTATTGCTTTGGCTCCATCCCTTCATTCTTTCTGGAATTATTTCTCCACTGATCTCCAATAGCGTATTGGGCACCTACCGGCTTGGGGAGTTCATCTTTCAGTGTCCTATGTTTTTCCTTTTCATACCGTTCATGGGGTTCTCAAGGCAAGAATACAGAAGTGGTTCCCATTCCCTTCTCCAGTGGACCATATTCTGTCAGTGTTCTGTCTGGAAAAGGTCAGTTTTATTTCCAATCCCAAAGAAAGGCAATGCCAAAGAATATTCAAACTAATGCACTTTGCACTCATCTCACACGCTAGTTAAGTGATGCTCAAAATTCTCCAAGCCAGGCTTAAGCCATATGTGAACCATTAACTTCCAGATGTTCAAACTGGTTTTAGAAAAGGCAGAGGAACCAGAGATCAAATTGCCAACTCTCACCGGATCATTAAAAAAGCAAGAGAGTTCCAGAAAAACATCTATTTCTACTTTATTGACTATGCCAAAATCTTTGACTGTCGATCACAATAAACTGTGGAAAATTCTGAAACAGATGGGAATACCTGAGCACCTGAACTGCCTCTTGAGAAACCTATATGCAGGTCAGGAAGCAACAGTTAGAACTCGACATGGAACAACAGACTGGTTCCAATAGGAAAAGAAGTATGTCAAGGCTGTATATCATCACCTTGCTTATTTAACTTCTATGCAGAGTACATCATGAGAAATGCTGGGCTGGAAGAAGCACAAGCTAGAATCAAAATTGCCAAGAGAAACAGCAATAACCTCAGATATGCAGATAACACCACCCTTATGGCAGAAAGTGAAGAAGAACTAAAGAGCCTCTTGTTGAAAGTGAAAGAGGAGAGTGAAAAAGTTGGCTTAAAGCTCAACATTCAGAAAACTAAGTTCATGACATCTGGTCCCATCACTTCATGGCAAATAGATGGGCAAACTATGGAAAGAATGAGAGACTTTATTTTTGGGGGCTCCAGAATCACTGCAGATGGTGATTGCAGCCATGAAATTAAAAGACACTTACTCCTTGGAAGGAAAGTTATGACCATCCTAGACAGCATATAAAAAAGCAGAGACATTACTTTGCCAGCGAAGGTCTGTCCAGCAAGGCTATGGTTTTTCCAGCGGTCACGTATTAATGTGAGAGATGGACCATAGAGAAAGCTGAGCACCAAAGAATTGATGCTTTTGAACTGTGGTATTGAATAAGACTCTTGAGAGTCTTTAGACTGCAAGGAGATCCAACAACTCCATCCTAAAGGAAATCAGTCCTGGGTTTTTATTGGAAGGACTGATGTTGAAGCTGAAACTCCAATACTTTGACCACCTGATGCAAATAGCTGACTGATTGGAAAAGTCCCTTATATTGGGCAAAACTGAGGGCAAGAGAAGAAGGAGATGACAGAGATGAGATGGTTGAATGGAATCACTGACTCAGTTGATATGGGTTTGGGTGGACTCCGGGAGTTTGTGATGGACAGAAAAGCCTGGTGTGTTGCAGTTCATGGGGTTGCAGAGAGTCGGACACGACTGAGTGACTGAACTGAACTGAACTGAAGCACAATATGCCAATTTTAGTTCAGTTCAGATCAGTTCAGTCCCTCAGTCGTGTCTGACTCTTTGTGTTCCCATGAATGGCAGCACGCCAGGCTTCCCTGTCCATCACCATCTCCCGGAGTTCACTCAGACTCACGCCCATCGAGTCCGTGATGCCATCCAGCCATCTCATCCTCGGTTGTCCCCTTCTTCTCCTGCCCCCAATCCCTCCCAGTATCAGAGTCTTTTCCAATGAGTCAACTCTTCACATGAGGTGGGCAAAGTACTGGAGCTTCAGCTCCAGCATCATTCCTTCCAAAGAAATCCCAGGGCTGATCTCCTTCAGAATGGACTGGTTGGATCTCCTTGCAGTCCAAGGGACTCTCAAGAGTCTTCTCCAACACCACAGTTCAAAAGCATCAATTCTTTGGTGCTCAGCCTTCTTCACAGTCCAACTCTCACATCCATACATGACCACAGGAAAAACCATAGCCTTGACTAGACGGACCTTAGTCGGCAAAGTAATGTCTCTGCTTTTGAATATGCTATCTAGGTTGGTCATCACTTTTCTTCCAAGGAGTAAGCGTCTTTTAATTTCATGGCTGCAATCACCATCTGCAGTGATTTTGGAGCCCCCCAAAATAAAGTATGACACTGTTTCCACTGTTTAGCTATTTATTTCCTGTGAAGTGATGGAACCAGATGCCATGATCTTGGTTTTCTGAAGGTTGAGCTTTAAGCCAACTTTTTCACTGTCCTCTTTTACTTTCATCAAGAGGCTTTTCAGTTCCTCTTCACGTTCTGCCATAAGGGTGGTGTCATCTGCATATCTGAGGTTATTGATATTTCTCCCGGCAATCTTGATTCCAGCTTGTGTTTCTTCCATTTCAGCATTTCTCATGATGTGCTCTGTATATAAGATAAATAAGCAGGGTGACAATATACAGCCTTGACATACTCCTTTTCCTATTTGGAACCAGTCTGTTGTTCCATGTCCAGTTCTAACTGTTGCTTCCTGACCTGCATACAGATTTCTCAAGAGGCAGGTCAGGTGGTCTGGTATTCCCATCTTCTTTCCGAATTTTCCACAGTTTATTGTGATCCACACAGTCAAAGGCCTTGGCATAGTCAATAAAGCAGAAATAGATGTTTTCTGAAACTCTCTTGCTTTTTCGATGATCCAGCAGATGTTGGCAATTTGATCTCTGGTTCCTCTGCTTTTCTAAAACCAGCTTGAACATCTGGAAGTTCATGGTTCACATATTGTTGAAGCCTGGCTTGGAGAATTTTGAGCATCGCTTAACTAGCGTGTGACATGAGTGCAATTGTGCGGTAGTTTGAGCATTCTTTGGCATTGCCTTCCTTTGGGATTGGAATGAAAACTGACATTTCCCAGTCCTGTGGGTACTGCTGAGTTTTCCAAACTTGCTGGTATATTGAGTGCAGCACTATCATAGCATCATCTTTTAGGATTTGAAATAGCTCAGCTGGAATTCCATCACCTCCACTAGCTTTGCTCGTAGTGATGCTTTCTAAGGTCCGCTTGACTTCACATTCCAAGATGTCTGGCTCTAGATTAGCGGTCACATCATGATTATCTTGGTCTTGAAGATCTTTTTTGTACAGTTCTTCTGTGTATTCTTGCCACCTCTTCTTAATATCTTCTGCTTCTGTTAGGTCCATACCATTTCTGTCTTTATCGAGCCCATCTTTGCGTGAAATGTTCCCTTGGTATGTATAATTTTCTTGAAAAGATCTCTAGTCTTTCCCATTCTGTTGTTTTCCTCTATTTCTTTGCATTGATTACTGAAGAAGGCTTTCTTATCTGTTCTTGTTATTCTTTGGAACTCTGCATTCAGATGCTTATATTTTTCCTTTTCTCCTTTCTCCTTTTCTTTCCACAGCTATTTGTAAGGCCTCCTCAGACAGCCATTTTGCTTTTTTGCAATATTTTCATGGGGATAGTCTTGATCCCTGTCTCCTGTACAATGTCACGAACCTCATTCCATAGTTCATCAGGCACTCTATCTATCAGATCTAGGCCCTTAAATCTATTTATCACTTCCACTGTATAATCATAAGGGATTTGACTTAGATCAGACCTAAATGGTTTAGCGATTTTCCCTACTTTTTTAAGTCTGAATTTGGTAATAAGGTGTTCATGATCTGAGCCACAGTCTGCTCCCATTCTTGTTTTTGCTGACTGTATAGATCTTCTCCATCTTTGGCTGCAAATAATATAATCAATCTGATTTTGGTGTTATCATCTGGTGATGTCCATGTGTAGAGTCTTCTTTTGTGTTGTTTGGAGAGGGTGTTTGCTACGACCAGTGCATTTTCTTGGCAAAACTCTATTAGACTTGCCCTGCTTCATTCCTCATTCCAAGGCCAATTTTAAGGTTTACTTAAAACTGAATTTTAGTGGGTAGAAAAATATGTGTAAACAAACATCAAAATAAAGTATTTCAAAGGGAACAGTCTCATGACGTTAGAGATTAAGCATTTTTCTAGTATTTTGTACGTTCTTTTATATAAGCAATATTTGAAGAGCATGTCAATAATAATCATTCTGCGTGTGTGCC
The DNA here is from genome assembly GCF_001704415.2 of Capra hircus. NCBI lineage: Eukaryota > Metazoa > Chordata > Mammalia > Artiodactyla > Bovidae > Capra > Capra hircus. The sequence continues at coordinate 53,351,881 of NC_030813.1, forward strand.
TGAAGTCTCTTAGTCATGTGCAACTCTTTTTGACCCCATGGACTGTAGCCCGCCTGGCTCCGCTGTTCATTGGGATTCTCCAGACAAGAATTCTGGAATAGGTTGCCATGCCCTTCTCCAGGAAATCTTCCTGACCCGGGAATCATACCCATGTCTCTTATGTCTCCTTCAATGGCAGACAAGTTCTTTACCACTAGCGCCACCTGGGAAGGTCAATAATCATTCTAACTTACTGATTAAAGTTGCCTTAAGTCAAGGCTATGGTTTTTCCTGTGGTCATGTATAGACGTGAGAGTTGGACTGTGAAGAAGGCTGAGCGCCGAAGAATTGATGCATTTGAACTGTGGTGTTGGAGAAGACTCTTGAGAGTCCCTCGGACTGCAAGGAAATCCAACCAGTCCATTCTGAAGGAGATTAACCCTGGGATTTCTTTGGAAGGAATGATGCTAAAGCTGAAGCTACAGTACTTTGGAAACCTCATGAGAAGAGTTGACTCATTGGAAAAGACTCTGATGCTGGGAGAGATAGGGGGCAGGAGGAGAAGGGGACGACCAGGGATGAGATGGCTGGATGGCATCACCGACTCGATGGATGTGAGTCTGAGTGAACTCCGGGAGATGGTGATGGACAGGGAGGCCTGGCGTGCTGTGATTCATGGGGTCGCAAAGAGTCGGACAGGACTGAGCGACTGAACTAAGATCCCAGGTGTATTGTGAGATGAGGATCTTGTGGATTGAGGGCTGTGAATTGGGCTGTCTCTGCTCATTTAGGTTCTACTGCTTTATATGTGTGTGACTTTAAGCAAATTTTTCAACTCTTAAGTATTTCTACCTGAACAGCTCTAACTGGTTAAAGTTACCATATGTAACAGAATACTATATTTTTACAGAATATATATTTTCTAAGTTTTGCTATAATTTAGATTTCCCTTAGTTTACTTTCTAAAATAGTGATTTGTCTCAGCTATATATTCTCTCTCACTGCCCACACCAAAAATTATTGATTATAATCTAGTATTGAGGACACTGAATATTTGCAAACTTTATCGACATTTATTCCAACTTTTTTAAGACTTTGGGGGTAAATTCAATGTCTCCAATCTGGCAACTATCTCTAACAGCATATTAGAGTGTCTATAGCTACTATATAAGAAAGTTTCATAATACAGCTTTAAGATTTTGAAAATGCCAGGACAAACCAAGATGACTTCTGAAATTCAAATACAAAAAATTGATGCATCTTAGATAAGACATTTGCCAAAGAGCACACTGTTTTCCTTCTACACTTCTACACCTCTATGAATAGCTCCTTTATTGAAATATCTTGAAATTATCTTCATTTGGCTATATCATTTATTATCTGCTGTGACCCCATTGATTCACTAAATAGTACCAAAAGTGGCCCCATGCAACAAATTATGAACATGGAAATATGACTTAGTTTTCTCACATATTCAGGCTGTCTTGGGATAACCTCATTGTTGAGGAAATGTGACACATGTAGTCCCTGACATGCAGTTCCATCATAATTATTCAAATCATTTCTGATGTTATATAGAATGAAATGCAAGAGTAGGGCAAGGTGGTAAGAATTTAAATGAGTGACAATTAGGTGCCATGGTAACAAGGATAAATACAAAGTTGGATAGGCATTTGGCTTCTTCTGACATTCCCAGAGAGCAAGTATAGGAGAAAAGAAAACAGAAAAGTTATGAACGTACAAATTGCAATCTGTGTCACGAGCCAGAAGGCCTCCACAGCTTTGCAGGAGTTTCTATTCACCTGTAATCATCAGGCTGTTTAGCTAAGGACAAACTGCTCAGCCATGCCTGACTCTTGTGACCCCATGTACTAAAGCCCATCAGTCTCCTCCATCCCTGGAATTTTCCAGGCAAGAATACTGGAGTGGGTTGCCATTTCCTCTCCAGGGGATCTTCCCGACCCAGGGATCACACCTGTGTCTCATGTCTCCTGCATTGGCAGGCAGATTCTTTACCACTGCACAACCTGCGAAGCCCAAAGACCAAGTCAGTATCTAATTATAAGGGTAGAAAAGTTGCTACTTCTATTAAAGACTAAATTCTACCAAATCTCTTATTCTAAGTTGGTGATTGGCTATCTATGGCTCTCAGGCTACCACCTCTTTCATGTAAAGTTTTATTAGAACAGTCACAACATTGTTTGACATGATGACAGTTTCAGAGTTGAAAGAGTTGCATTGTTCCTACAGAGATTGTGTGATCCACAATATGTAAAATATTTGTTATCTTGCCCTTTAAAGAAAATCTTTGTGAACTCCTATAGCACAGGAATGACCCTGAAATATGGGATGGAATCTTTGAGCAAGTATTGTCTGAGAAAAGCTAACTTTCAAAATGTGTGATCTATCATGACCTGTGAAGGTAATATCACTCCCACTTTTCAGAAAACCATCCTTTTTCTATATAAGAAATTTAGGATAGGGAAGCAGTTTTCTTATAAGCACCTCTACTACCTGTCATATAACAACAAAACTTAGGTAATCCTGAAAGAGAAGTACAGGGAGACAATGACAAGTTTTGACACTTACAAAAATAAACCTAAAAGAACATTTCAATTTGTATTAGTATGATCTTGAAGAGCATGTGAGGAAATGGGATTTAGATAAAAGTGTAAAATATAACATTCAATTTGGACAAATTCACTGGCATGGATGTGTTTATCCAGGTTTGGGGATTTCAGGTGTTGGTTTGATCTAGAGTGCAGTTAAAAGTCTATTACGTTACCTAATTAAAGACAGGACTCAGCAGTGACCTTTAGTCAATAAAACCAGACTTTTGGAACTTCTCTTATATACTCTAGAGAAAGGAGTTTCAAGGCTCAATAAATAAAAATGTTAGAATTAATTTGTTCTGAGCAAGCTAACCAGCCTTTTGATAATCATAACTCCAAGAGGGCCCAGAGCCTATACCCTTCAACAAGGCATTCATAAAGTATTGACCTGGAACAATCAGCTTTTTTGAAGAATTCCATGGTGTCTAATATCTAGAACAGTATAGGAATTAAAGAAATTAATGACAGTATAAAGGAAGATGATTTCTAACAAACACATTCTTATTTAAATTGCTGATATAACCTGTGAAACTGAGGCACAGAAAAGTAGGGGAACTTGCCCAGATTTATCCTGCTGACTTATAAAAAAAGGAGGAGCTTAATTTTGGTGGTTTCAAACCAGAATTCTTGTTTGTAACAAATACACACTATCACCCTTCAGACAATGAGAAAGTTAGTCAATGGAAATGGAAAGTTAGTGTCTGAGGCAGATAAAAAAACAAACAAACAAACAAACAAAAAAACCCCCACAGAATTATTTCCCTTAAAGGTGTCAAGTATTCTGGTGGTGGAGAGATGATGTGTTCTCATTGTAAGCAAGAATGAAATGTGAAAGAGATAATTAGGAATTTCAGAGAGTTAACAAGCTATACTGGAGAAGGAAATAGCCACCCACTCCAGTCTTCTTGCCTGGAGAATTCCATGGACAGAGAAGCCTGGCTGGCTGTAGTCCATAGGGTTGCAAAGAGTCAGACATGACTAAGCGAATAACACTACCACTAACATACTATTCGACCAAAAAAAAAAAAAAAAAGAAGAAGATAAACTTGTAAATCAGTGCTTTTGAAAGGAGAAAAATTTTCTGGTTTCATTGTCATATTAAGAATCAGTTTGCTTACTTGGACACTTTCAGCAGAATACTGTCAAAAGTGTCATTTCTTTGAATCATATACATTTCTATGAAATACCAGTTACATCATGCATATGGAAAATTGAGGATGCTGATAACTATTAATAAATAAGAAATCAAGAATTTTAGTATAAGAAATAAAGTACTTATATTTACGTCTAAGCTACGAAGTTTAGGGGCTGAACTTTAGCTGTGGAGTTCCATGTAGAGTGTAAAGTTTATCTGTTTATAACTTTAGGTAATGAGTTTTGCTACCTAAGGGTGGGAATAAATTCTGTAAAGGGACTAAAATTTCTGACACTTTTCTTTATGATTTCCAAGAGTAATGGTCAGAGAGTAATCCAAGAGAGACATGTGACCTCCATTTTCCTTGGACTGAGCTTAGATGAATAGAGGAAAAAACAGAAATGACTTTTTTGTCTTAGTGACTTTTGTCTTCATCTTAGAGAGCAGAATTACAGCAAGGATTTTGGATTACCATGATTGCTCATTGCAACAGGGCCTGAGCACACATTAACTTTGAATTAAAAGAGAAATTAGAACTATATTTAGTTTGCAATGCACTATGTAATATCTAAAAAATGAAATTGCATGCTAATATTTGAAAGTAACCAGAAAAGCTATGGATCAGCCCAAGCATTAGTCAAAGCAGGAAAGGATGTTTTAACTGTTCTGTTTTAAAAGGACAATGATGATTAAAAAATAAAAAAGAAGCGTTGCTCTTGATTTACACCTTTTGAAGTCCAGTGCCTAACTAAACTATAAAGAAAGTTACCAGATGGAAAGCTTCAGCTGCATGGTTGCCTGAAATCCTCTTAGGAAGTTCCTGAGTTATCACATTTTATTCTTAGAACAAGTCATTTTCTAAAGAAATTAAGACTCATCATAGTTAATTTGCTCTCTCCATGGGTGACAGAGCTTATCAAACATAAAGCAAGAATTTTGTGCAGGTTTCCCTGATTCAGCAAGCCATTGCTCTATCTTCTACTACTGCCTGATTAACATGTAATCATCAATCTCAATCCTTGAAGTCACAGACCTCTTGGTTACCTTAACTGTCAATGGAAGCAGTTGAAATAACAGTCTGATGAATGGCACACTGATACTTAGGTATGAGTTCAATCATTTCAATTAGTCAAAAGAGGTAATAAAATACAAAACCTTGCTCTTAGATTATGTTTAACCTTTATAAACAGACACTATGTAACATATATCTGACCATATTATTTAGACTATGTTTGATTCTGTGCATTTTTAGTCATATGCACATTTCTATGCAGAACCAATTGTGTCAGACATGCAAGCCTCAAGGAAAGCATGTGGTATTTTAAGAGAAAAGTGTGTTTAAAGTAAAGAGGCAGTGTTAAATTATGTATACGAACACCATAAGGATGGCTTGTATAGAACAACTGTTGTCATATTTTTAGCATGTGTATCACAAAATAATCACTTTCAAAATATGTGAATAAAAAGAGTTATTTTGAAGTGTATAGCAATTTATGCCAATTAAGTCCTATGTGGTGCATTAATTATTAAACAACTATTTTACTCTTTCCCTGGAGAAGGAACTGGCAACCCACTCCACTGTTCTTACCTGGGAAATCCCATGGACAGAGGAGCTTGGTGGGCTACAGTTCATAGAGTCGCAAAGGTTTGGACATGACTGAGCAACTAACACGTACTTTTTTATTTTACTCTCTTCTTAACTACTTTGTTACAGTTTTACATTTTGGTTAACTTACTGTACCATATGCACACTTTTTTTTGCCATATAACTGGTTGCTGCTGCTGCTGCGTTGCTTCAGTCGTGTCCGACTCTGTGCGACCCCATAGCCAGCAGCCCACCAGGCTTTGCCGTCCCTGGGATTCTGCAGGCAAGAACACTGGAGTGGGTTGCCATTTCCTTCAATGCATGAAAGTGAAAAGTGAAAGTGAAGTCACTGAGTCATGTCCAACTCTCAGTGACCCCATGGACTGCAGCCCACCAGGCTCCTCCGCCCATGGGGTTTTCCAGGCAAAAGTACTGGAGTGGGGTGCCATTACATCATGCTAAGTCATTATTCAGAATAATGTGTTATTCATTGTGTTTGGTTACCTATATTGAGATGCTTTTACAGCTCACTGTGCATCCTAGCTGGAAGCATAGGTTTTTTTAAAGGGGAGCCTTTTTAAGTTGCTACGAATAGGTTGAATGAAGAACAATGCAGTACTATATTATTTTGACTTTTCACATAAAGATTATGACAAACCATGATCAGTAAACTGGTTCACTAAAAAGAAATGGAGAGGAAATGAACAAAATATCAGTGTGATTTCAAACCTATTTTCACCTACAATCCTAAATCCAAGTCCAGTACTGGGCATTTCCTTTTATGGAAAATGCGGCAGAGATCGAGAGGGAATCTGAGAAGAGTAACAAGGTGATGAATACTTTAAGTGTCCTGGAAGATTTCCTCTTTTAGGAATCCTTACTGTAAGAAGGAAAATGGAAGGATTTGTTTACGGGTTTCAGAGTTTTACAGAGAATATTGAAGAATTAGCATTATCCATTTACTGATTTAGTCAGCCATGTGATTGTCAACAGAGACACATTCAAGAATCACAAGCTTTAAACCAATTAAAGAAACAATTGCTTTATGCTTAGCTACCCTGTTTACCTGAAAACAAACCTTCCACACAATCACCGAGATAAATTTTTGCAGGAGACATTTAGTATTTTCTCCCCTTGTAAAGATTTTTTGTAGGATGGAGGAAAAAATATATTACCATATTATCTGAATTAAAATTAGGATAAAACCTTCCTTTGAAAAAAGTAGTATGTGGAGAAGAAAGGAGAAAAGAGGAAAAGTAGACATAGCTCACTAAGGATTTGGATTTTCTCTTTAAGAAAATGCGATGAGTGTCAGGGCTAATGTCAGTCTATGCATACCTCTGTAAGAGTTACAATAATAAATCTCTCCTGGAATAAAGATCTCCATATAAGCACAATAAATAGAGCAGAGATTAGTAGGTGTCCCCACTAACCCTCAGCAGACAACCTGCAAAACAGCAGAAAGTTACCAGACTAATACACCTCCACAATCTCACCTTTTTGTCCTTATCCAATCATTTTATTCATTTGTTAACAGTTATATTTAGGCATGCTGCTGCTGCTGCTGCTGCTACTTCAGCCCGGTGAGACTCTGTGTGACCCCATAGATGGCAGCCCACCAGGCTCCCCATCCCTGGGATTCTCCAGGCAAGAACACTGGAGTGGGTTGCCATTTCCTTCTCCAATGCATGAAAGTGAAAAGTCAAAGTGAAGTCGCTCAGTCATGTCTGACTCTTAGTGACCCCTTGGACTGCAGGCTATCAGGCTCCTCCATCCATGGGATTTTCCAGGCAAGAGTACTGGAGTGGGGTGCCATCATCTTCTCTGATATTTAGGTATACTGCTGCTGCTGCTACAAAGTCGCTTCAGTCGTGTCCGACTCTGTGCGACCCCACAGAGGGCAGCCCACCAGGCACCCCCATCCCTGGGATTCTCCAGGCAACTGGAGTGGGTTGCCATGTCCTTCTCCAATGAATGAAAGTAAAAAGTGAAAGTGAAGTCGCTCAGTCGTGTCTGACTCTTAGCGACGCCATGGACTGCAGCCCACCAGGCTCCTCCATTCATGGGATTTTCCAGGCAAGAGTACTGGAGTGGGGTGCCATTGCCTTCTCCGATATTTAGGTATACTTTCTCCTTTAATTTTGATTGAAATACTATGAGGAAAGGAACTAAATAAATATGTTTGAGCTGTAGTAGAAAAGTGAAACAAGATTTTTGATTATATAGTAATTTATTGCTGTTGATTAAAAAAGCTTTTATTGATACAAATAAGCACCCAGCGGCTGGTGAAAGTTTACATACTCAATGAGGACCAGCAATGGGACAACTAAGACACTGGGCATGTTGTCCAGTTACGTGGAGTGACTGAAGGGCATGCCCTTACTAGTCAGGGTTTGACAAAACGTGGCCCACTGGAGAAGGAAATGGCAAATCACTTCAGTATTCTTGCCTTAAGAACCCCATAAAAGCAAATAACCAAACTTGTTGTAAAACATGAAATCAGAACAAAACAGGCATCAAATCATGCCATCCTTAGTCCATCTAGCATAATTTTTTCTAAATATTGTTTTCAGTTGCTGAGTTGTGTCTGACTCTTTGAGACCCCATGGACTGTAGCACGCCAGGCTCCTTTGTCCTCCACTATCTTCCAGAGTTTGCTCAAATCCATGTGCATTGAGTCAGTGATGTTGTCTAACCATCTGATCCTCTGCTTCCCCCTTCTCCTCTGGCCTTCAATCTTTCTCAGCACCAGGGTCTTTTCTAGTGAACTGGCTCTTCCCATCAGGTGGCCTAAGTATCAGAGCTTCAGCTTTAGCAACAGTCTTTCCAATGAATATTCAGAGTTGACTTCCTTTAGAATTGACTGGTTTGATCTCCTTGCAGTCTAAGGGACCCTCAAGAGTCTTCTCCAACACCACAAGAATTTAAAGCATCTGTTCTTCAGCACCCAGCCATACTTAGTAACTAATTCCAGTATCCAATGGGATGCCCTGTTCAATAAATAATCTTGATGGAAACCAGCAAAAATAATACTCAGTTAATAAAGTATGAAACCATAGTAGTAGTAGTGTTAGTTTCTTAGTCATGTTTGACTCTTTGTGACCACATGGACTGTAGCTCACCAGGCTCCTCTGTCCATGGAATTCTACAGGCAAGAAAGTGGATAGCCATTCCCTTCTCTAGGGGATCTTCTAGGGCTGGGGGTCAAACCCAGGTCACTTGCATTGCAGGCACATTATTTACCATCTGAGCCATCAGGGATGCCCTAAAAATGTCTAAATTGATTTTTGAACATTGGCATTGCCAGTTTCACTATCAAGTTTTTGACAAATCCACATTTGACAAGTGTATATGTTCTAAAGCACTATTAAGGAACAAGTTTTTTAATCAGTTTAACTTGGTTTAAGTGGGCAGTGGTATGCGGCTCACTTGGAAAAAGGTGCAGTTAAAGCTACAATAAAACATTAAATCAATTTCAATGAATTCAGTTTCCCAAACTCTCTTTCACTAACTGATTAAAATTTATATCCCAGTCATGATCATGTATCAGGCATTAAGTTTAGCTTTTGATGTTAAAGATTAAAACAAAGTGAATAAAAGTTAATCTCTGACCTTAAAGAGCTCACAGTTGGTTGATGACAACATAATTTTCTACCAAAATGAGCTCTTGAGAGGAGTAAGAACGATCTCTGCCCTAATGCTTCCCTATGATAAATTGGTAACTCAGAGTGCCAAAGCCAGTTTCAGAGGTACAAGAAGCTAAATTAGAGATCTGTTTATACAGTTCTCCTGATTTTTGAATTCTTGATACTATAATACATGTGTTCATTTTAATTTCCCATGATCCACAATAGTAGTTTTAAAAAGCAAATATGAATACTTTTCTTATGAGAAAACATTTGTTTCAAAAAGAATCAAATAAGCAACAAGAACAAAACCTAAAAGCTTTTCTAATGATGCTATTAAAAATAAAAATGAAAAATATCTGCTTGAAACAGTTCCTTTCATTAACTGAAAAAAAATTAATAACTTCAAGAGATGTTTTGTTTCCTTGAGCTTCATATCATCAAATCAGGTTAAATAGTATTCACAGAAGTTCATAGTTCAAAAATCATGGTGCTTTACACTATTTGAGTTTCCTTTGGGAATTTGTTTAAGGTGATGAAAAGGCCGGTAAATACTTTTATCAATTTTTAGAAAATTGTTTATTTCCTTTTACAAAGGGAAGGGCGCATCCATCATATGGATGCTGATGAGGAATGATGAATGATTGAAACAAAAACTCTTTACCCTCTGTCTTATGTTCCCTGCAATGTGCCTATGATCAGAAGGAGTGAGGGCCTTGAGGATATTTCAGAGGATAAACTTCAAAAAACGTTAAGCCTGATATTTACACCTAAAATGGTCACAACATTCAAACCAAAGTCTTCTTCAGAATTCTTAGGTGTCAGTGTCATTTTCTGGCTTTTTCCCGTAGATTTTGGGTGATTCTTTTGGAATCCCACCGTGGAGCTATCATCTAATTTTTAGACTAAAACATAACTCTGGAGTTATATCTTATCCTCATGCTGAATTGTCCTTGAATGGTAGTTTGTAGAGTATGCATTTATTAAGTGATTCTACTTCTCTTTTCATATTCTCTTTTTGATCCAGGGGAAACCCATATCAACGTTTTTTTTTTTTTTTAAATCTATCTATATTTTTAAATGGGCTTCCCTTGTAGCTCAGTCAGTAAAGAATCTGCCTGCAGTGTAGGAGACCCGGGTTCAAACCCTGGGTTAGGAAGATCCCCTGGAGAAGGAAATGGCAACCCACTCCAGTATCTTTGCCTGGAGAATCTGATGGACAGCCATGGGGTTGCAAAGAGTTGGGCACAACTGAAAATGAAGTGTTGGTAAATAAAACTTTAGGTATTATAACTTCTAGAATAATGAATTTTGTTAGGGCTTTTGATTCTCAAAGAATTTAATAACTTATCATGGAGTGCCTGATCTTGTGAAATATACTTTGTCATTCTACATAGAAAACTCCTCCTATTTCTACAGTTGACCTTAGAAGTTTCCAGGAATATGGAAAATATCATTTTGTAAAAGATTAAAAGATGTGATAAAATACAAGTAAGAATAAATTTCCTATCTGACCTCCTAAAGAAGCAAGGAAAATATAATTGTCAAAATCACCTTTTGGATGATTATAGCCTAATTAGAAATTCTAGTCTCATTTGTGGGACTCTCAAAAATGATGTTTATGAAATCACATTTTGTAATGACCTAAGGAAAAAATGGGCCTTTATAATGTGCAAAAGTAGAAATACCATTTCTAAAATTATAACAAAACTTTATTCTACATCCTGTGGAAACAGGTAGTATGGGAAATTCTAATTACCTGTTTCATTTTTTTTTTGGAGTTTTAGGCTTCTCAAGTTAGCTCCATGTAAAGTTATTCTTGATTGTATGATATTTAATTTCCCCCAGATTCTATTCCAGAAATCAAATAAAATGAAGGCAATCTGTTCTAACTTAATATTATCAGATTCCCTACATTCTCTAGTACATGTTTTATTAATGTATCTAATAACTTCTATTGACCTGTTGGAATATACCACAGATATTTTAACACAATTGTTAATTGAAAGTTCAGTGAATGTTTCAAATTATTTTTTACTGGTTATAATAGTGGAAGTGTTATCCAATCCATGTTCTTGAACATGATTTCCACTTCTAGAGATAACAAAATAACTAGGTCATTTCTGTTGCTACACTGCAACACATTGCCACATCGCAAGCCTGTATATAATTTGCCTTCTTTTATCACCCTGGGTCCTTTTTGATACTGAATAAAAGTTTTATCTGCCCCTTGAATGTGCTAGGTTTCTTTTCCCAGATGCTTTATGTATTTTCCATCTTTACAAGTTGACTCTGAGTTCATACAAATTTTATACATCTCAGCCCCCTTTTGGTGCAGCTATGTTACATTATTTTTGCTTTTTTGTTGTTGTTGTTGTTAAGTTGTCCCAATTTAGAATCAACTGAAAGATTATGTTTATACCCTGATCTAGAAATGCTCCCAGAGTTCTGACAATACATTCAGTGTCTTTGACTTGTATAATACAAGATAAGATTTGAAGTTAGTATCTAGAATAACCTAACCATAAGTATAACCTTACATTTTAAAAACAACTTGATTTTAAAGTCATAGCAATGTAATTATTGTGTACTCCCTTAAATATTTTTACAATGTCTTTTTTGTTTTTTAATATACATTTATTTATTTTAATTGGAGGTTAATTACTTTACAATATTGCATTGGTTTTGCCATACATCGACATGAATCCACCACAGGTATACACGTGTTCCCCATCCTGAAACCCCCTCCCTCCTCCCTCCCCATACCATCCCTCTGGGTCATCCCAATGCACCAGCCCCAAGCATCCAGTATCATGCATTGAACCTGGACTGGCGATTCATTTCATATATGATATTATATATGTTTCAATGCCATTCTCCCAAACCATTCCACCCACAGTGTTTTTAAGCATTTTATATTATGTAGTGAAAAGGGATATTGTAAATTGAAGCTTGTAACCCTTTCTTACTAAATGAGAAAATTCTATTCTTGAATTGATCATTATCAAGTTAGAAATAATACTCTGTTAAATATAATAGGTTACAACATACAGTGTTTTAATAATTGTTAAGTTCATACAGATAATATCTTTGATACCAATTTAAATTTATCACAAAATATTCATATTTTTAAGCAGTTTTTAATGCCCCATCACATATTTAGAAATATTGCTCACATGTATATTATTTAGCCATATTCTGGTATTGCTCTGCTAAAGTCATTGTTGGTGGTTGAGGGAATTCATTTGAAGGGAGCCTTAATCCAGTTCCTATGGAAAAATTAGAATGTTGAAAATCATATAATTATTCATTTTCTCGGGAAAAATTTTCAAGATCATAATACGACCATAATTAAAAAGCTTTGATTCAATCTTGCAAATCATTTCCCTGAACTACTGTATTTTCCCAAGTCTATGCCTCCAAATGGATTTTCTTAATGTCATCCCTTTCAAATCTCTTCCCATCTTCTCTCTGTACTTGATTTCATTAGACTCCTCAAACAAAGCATCTGCCTCCCATAAATAGATTTAGACTTCCCCCAATTTCCCATTAAAATAAAACCAGAACAGAAAGGAGTGTACAGGAAAGATATTACATTTCTCATTAGACCTGATGCTTTGCTCTCATTAGGTCCCCCTTGACTTCCTTTTTGGAGCTGGACTCTTGGATTAGTTTTTCCCATTTCTGCCTTTGCTGGCCTGACTCATCATCTACGATTGTTATAGATGAGTGAAGCAGTAGATGCTGATTTCTTTAGCTAGCCTCCTTCATACCCTGAACTGTGATTTCTTCAAATTCTTTAATAAAGAAAAAAAATAATGACAAAGATGGAATTTTACCTTAACTTCTCTTTTCATATTAGCATGCTTATCATAAAAATTATATAATTTAAAAATAATTTTACATGAGAACTTAGAGATACATAAAACTTCACATCAAAGAAAGGCATTTTAAAAATTTTGATTATGTCCTAAGTTCTACCACCTTTCCTTGAATCTACAGATTTAATTATCTTTTCTCTGTTCTCAGCTTCTTGGAACATATCTTGAATTGCATTTGTTTCTGCCAGATTTATAAGATAAAACTACATTATTTTCTTTTGATTCTGCATATTCACCAGTGAGATTTATAGTGTTTTTTTTTTATTTCTAAGCTTTATTATGCAACATAGATGTATTTGTGTTTTCAATTATGAAAGGTGAATTTTTCTTTCTAAGTGCACAGCAAAAAGTAAAACATAATTTTGAGGGACATCTCAGAGTTCCCAACAGTAGTGTCAACACTAATTTTAGGAAAGACTTAGAAACTATTTTATTTCACAAAACACCCTCTTTGGAACTTTTGTGCAGCTTTTGCATTATGGCCTCTATATCTAAGAGTGGATTTCCAGAGGAATGCATTCTTTATCCCATGGTATTTCTATCATGGATGGAAAATAATTAGGTTTGCATAACTAACTTCTTTCTTTCTTAGAGACATAAAATTTTCTATTTAGGGAATCACCCATTTGCCTAAGTGCTTTTGAGTCAAAAGTCAAGTATACTGCATTAATTTAATAAAGCTTTATTGAGTGTTTCCTTTATGTCAAGTAAAGCACTGCCCTGTACTGCTGAGGCAAGCCAAGTTTCCTTTGGGAGATTGTTTTGTTTCATTTGGTTTTCTAGATGCAATCACTGAAATCCCACTGCTCTATATGATTCTCTCCTGTTTTAAAGAAAAAATTAACAGAGGTGATTATGCAATTGCATGATGCAATATGCATTAAGATTATCATTGTGTGTTTTAACAGTGACTTTTGAGGTGATAATAGTGCCATCTTTATTGTTTCTGGAACATAGAGTACATGTTATTCATGTACATGGCATGAGCATGTCATGAGCATGACAAACTGTGAGAAAAGTCAAGTTGAAGAAGATACTAGATCCAGGTATTTTTGAGGAGGGAAGACTTTTCAGATTTCTTCTAATAAACACATAGAGCCAGCCCCAACTTTATATAGTGCTCATCTTTCCTTTCAAGTAATCGTTTTATTGATCAGAATGCTAAATATGACAAATTTTTTCCAAGCCGAAGGCCCTTGTTTTACATTTAGTTGAAGAAATTTAAGAAAATGTCTGAAAGACTCCATAAGTTCAGTATATCAAAACTCATCTCATTTCTACATTCCCTATTACACAAACAGACATACATAGTGAAAACTAAACCAACTTTCAAACTGAAAAAAAAAATGCATTATTTAAACTCAGTTATTTCTGGCATTGGTTAATACCTTCAACTCAGTATTGTAATTTGAAATCTATTAAGTAATGTCTTCTTATTATGGAAACCAATCTCTACCAAACTTTTCAGGCAGTTAATTATACCTCAAAAATAAATCTGACATGTGACTTCTCCTTTCTATTCTCATTGGAAAGGATATGAGTTTAGGTTAGGACTCAGCGTTTTACCCTACACCCAGGCATCCTGCTCAGTCACTCTTCAGCCCATATTCCACTTTGTCTGTAATTACTCTTCTTACAAATATGTTTGCGAGTAGCCCCATTACCTTGGGAATTATATTAGTTTATTAGGGCTGCCATAACAAAATACCACACAGCATAGCTGAAAAAAAAATTATATTCTGAAATTTATAGTTCCAGAGGCTAGAAGTCCAAGATCAAGTTATCAGCAGGTTTGGATTTTTCCTAAGGCTCTCTCTTTGGCAAAGATGACTGCCTTCTAGTAGTGTCTTATGTGGTATCTATGTCTTAAACTCCTCTTCTTACAGAAGTCATTTTGAATTAGAGTCTGCCTTTATGACCTTGTTTCATTGTAATTGCCTCTTTAAAGGGTTTATTTTCAAATATAGTCACATTCTTAACTACTGAGGGTTAGGATATAGGACTTCAGTATATGAATTTTGGGGAGAAACAGTTCAGCCCATAATGACAAATTATTTCACTTCTTCACCTGAAAAAATGTCTATTTTTTCTTCAAATGCTTTCTCAAATGTTACCTTCCAAGTGATAACAAAATCCCTTTCAGTAATAAATTTGTTTATACAGAGAATAAAGTGTGAAATCAAAGGTCATTAAAGTGATCATAGCTAGTCTCATTTCTATATTCATTTTATATCCCTTTTTCTTCATTCCTCTATTGTACCACTTTCATTTTATGCTATTTTGTTGTGACTATTCTTCTAAGTTGAATTAAGTTCCCATTTGAGCAAGATAGGATATAAAGATATCACTAAATATTAAGTACCTATATAGACACTGTGCTTATTGCTGAGAGTGAAGTGATGAACAGAGTTATCCCTACTCTCAAGGAGTTTATGCTTGCAACAGAACAATCTTACACACCTTTACTATAGAAATTGCCACCCTTCATTTTAATTTAGCTATACACATTCATGTCTCTTTGGCTAGACAGTAATCACAAATATTAGGAAACTTTCTTATCCATCTGTTCATCCCCAGGACCTAGCATACTGCCTGCAATAATAAAGGTTTCTTTAAAAAGACAAAGAAGAACTGGTGAAAGTAAGATATAATCTCCTTTCTCAGAAAATACCAGCCAAGTAATTGATACATTTAAGTGACTGAATTCTATGGATCAGAATAAGAGCATTTCATTAATTTAGCATCTCTTAAAAATACAGAATCTCAGCTCCTCTGATCAGCAGCTACTTGACAGCGAGCTCTAGTGTTTTAAAGCATTGAAAATTTTCCTTAATCTCTGTCATGTTGAAAGAAAAGAAAGATTTCAAATGAAGGCCATCTACCATAGATGGTCTCATTTGAAAGGTCACACTACCCCTCATATACAGTAAGTAATTGGATCAAGTGTTTCAGTGAATGGTCAGTACTTAATCACTGTCATTTGATCTCACAATATGTCAATTTATCTTGCTCATTCAATTTCACTTTGACAAGAGATAGCATGATTATCCAAGAGCATGCCTTCTGCCATATTTCAGTAATGTTATAGCCAACAGGAATGATGAATTAGTTTCCTGATAATGTTCTTACATGTTGTCAGTCCTCTGGGTTCTAATTTAGTTTTTTCTCTTCTTACTCTATATACTCTCCTTGAATGCTCTCATCTAGTCTCTTGACTTTAGTTACAGTCTATACACAGATTATTCTCCCATATAAATTTCCAACAAAGCCATTAACTCCAGATTCTAATTGATAGAGTGAACTTCTTACTGTACATTTCTCACTAGATGGCTAAAAGTTAATATCAGTGTCTTTAACATCAAGGTCATCATTGAGCACAGTAATCTGCTTATCTTCCTTGTCACTTGTATCAGTAGTTATTACCCTTATGTTCTCAAACTTGAACCTTGAGAGTCACTATTTTGCTTTCCCCTGTTTTTAACTCATATAATCTATTTTATTAATTATACATTTTCATATGCCTTAAATAGGGCAATTCTATTTATTCCTGCTCCTGCTACCTAAGCCCTGATGCATCAACAAGTTAAATAAGCAAAGTAGTTTATTAGTTTCAAATTAATTCTAAACTGTCCAGCTAAGAACAGGTTACCAAATTATGCTTTCCAGTTAAAGAGCATAAGTGCAAACTCAGGATGCATATTGTCAATTTTAAGTCTTTCAGTTCAGTTCAGTTCAGTCACTCAGTCGTGTACGACTCTTTGCAACCCCATGAATCGCAGCATGGCCAGGCTTCCCTGTCGATCACCATCTCCCGGAGTTCACTCAGATTCACGTCCATCGAGTCCGTGATGCCATCCAGGCATCTCATCCTCGGTCGTCCCCTTCTCCTCCTGCCCTCAATCCCTCCCAGCATCAGAGTCTTTTCCAATGAGTCAACTCTTCGCATGAGGTGGCCAAAGTACTGGAGCTTCAGCTTCAGCATCATTCCTTCCAAATAAATCCCAGGGCTGATCTCCTTCAGAATGAACTGGTTGGATCTCCTTGCAGTCCAAGGGATTCTCAAGAGTCTTCTGCAACACCACGGTTCAAAAGCATCAATTCTTCTGCGATCAGCCTTCTTCACAGTCCAAATCTCACATCCATACATGACCACAGGAAAAACCATAGACTTGACTAGACGGACCTTAGTCGGCAAAGTAATGTCTCTGCTTTTGAATATGCTATCTAGGTTGGTCATAACTTTTCTTCCAAGGAGTAGGCGTCTTTTAATTTCATGGCTGCAGTCACCATCTGCAGTGATTTTGGAGCCCCCAAAAATAAAGTCTGACACTGTTTCCCCATCTATTTCCCATGAAGTGATGGGACCAGATGCCATGATCTTCATTTTCTGAATGTTTAGCTTTAAGCCAACTTTTTCACTCTTCTCTTTCACTTTCATCAAGAGGCTTTTTAGCTCTCTTCACTTTCTGCCATAAGGGTGGTGTCATCTGCATATCTGAGGTTATTGATATTTCTCCTGACAATCTTGATTCCAGCTTGTGTTTCTTCCAGTCCAGCGTTTCTCATGATGTACTCTGCATAGAAGTTAAATAAGCAGGGTGAGAATATACAGCCTTGACGTACTCCTTTTCCTATTTGGAACCAGTCTGTTGTTCCATGTCCAATTCTAACTGTTGCTTCCTGACCTGCATACAGATTTCTCAAGAGGCAGGTCAGGTGGTCTGGTATTCCCATCTCTTTCAGAATTTTCCACAGTTGATTGTGATCCACACAGTCAATGGCTTTAGCATAGTCAATAAAGCAGAAATAGATGTTTTTCTGGAACTCTCTTGCTTTTTCCATGATCCAGCAGATGTTGGCAATTTGATCTCTGGTTCCTCTGCCTTTTCTAAAACCAGCTTGGATACAGCATGCTTGGGGCTGGTGCACGGGTATGACCCAGAGGGATGCTGTGGGGAGGGAGGTGGGAGGGGGGTTCATGTTTGGGATCACATGTACACCTGTGGTGGATTCATGTCAATGTGTGGCAAAACCAATACAGTATTGTAAAGTAAAATAAAGTAAAAATTAAATTAAAAAAAAGTCTATAAATAAAAATAAATAAATAAAACCAGCTTGAACATCAGGGAATTCAAACTCCATGGAAATAAGATTATATGTTAAAACATTTTAATATATATTAAATTACTGATCCAAAAACTTACTGTATACTGAGGTAGAGTGACCTTTTGAATTACTGAAATGTTGCAGAAGGCATGCTCTTGGATAATTATTTTTTAGAAAATAAAATAATTTTCATATGTAATAACTAAATATACAGGCACATACACAACAACTACAAAAAACCATAGAGAGAGAGTTATTTGCACATAGATTAGATGGGTATATAATCAGTAATATGTTTATAGTTTAAGTCTGAAGGCCAAAGAAGCAGGAGATACAACGCTGTAAATCTCAGACCAAGATCTAAAGAAGATGAAATGAGATGTCCCAGCTTAACAGTGAGGTATATAATGTGAACATATTTCATAATAATATATACAAATATACACCTTAAAACATGTTCAGTTCAGTTTAGTCACTCAGTCATGTCTGACTCCTAGTGAACCCATGGGGCTACAACAAGCCAGGCTTCCCTTTATATTACCAAATCCTAGGCCCTACTCAAACTCATGCCCATTGCATCAGTGATGCCATCCAACCATCTCATCCTCTGTCATTTCCTTATCCTCCTGCCTTCAATCTTTCCAGCATCAGGGTCTTTTCTAGTGAGTCAGTTCTTCCCATCAGGTGGCCAAAGTATTGGAGTTTCAGCTTCAACATCAGTCCTTCCAATGAATATTCAGGACTGATTTCCTTTAGGATAGACTGGCTGGATCTCCTTGCACTCTAAGGGACTCTGAAGAGTCTTCTCCAATGCCACAGATCAAAAGCATCAATTCTTTGGTGCTCAGCTTTCTTTATAGTCCAACTCTCACATCCAAACATGACCACTGGAAAAACCATAGCTTTGACTAGACTGACTTGTTGGCAAAGTAAAGTCGCTGCTTTTTAATATTCTGTCTAGGTTGGCCATAGCTTTTCTTCCAAGGAGCAAGCGTCTTTTCATTTCAAGGCTGCAATCACCATCTGCAGTGATTTTGGAGCCCCCAAAAATGAAGTTTCTCATTGTTTCCATTGTTTGTGCAATATTTGCTATGAAGTGATGGGACTCCATGCCATGATCTTTGTTTTCTGAATGTTGAGTTTTAAGCCAACTTTTTCACTCTCCTCTCTCATTTTCATCAAGAGGCTTTTTAGTTCTTCACTTTCTGCCATAATGGTGGTGTCATCTGCATATGTGAAGTTATTGATATTTCTCCAGGCAATCTTGATTCCAGCTTGTGCTTCCTCCAGCCCAGAGTTTCTCATGATGTACTCTGCATATAAGTTCAATAGGCAGGGTGACAATATAAAGCCTTGATGTACTCTGTTTTCAATTTGGAAATTTTTGGTCCATGTCCAGTTCTAACTGTTGCTTCTTGACTTGCATACAGATTTCTCAGGAAGCAGGTCAAGTGGTCTGGTACTCCCACCTCTTTAAGAATTTTCCACAGTTTGTAGTGATCCATACAGTCAAAGGCTTTGGTATAGTCAATAAAGCAGAAATAGATGTTTTTCTGGAACTCTCTTGCTTTTTTGATGATCCAATGGATGATGACAATTTGATCTCTGGTTCCTCTTCCTTTCTAAAATCAAATTGAACATCTGGAAGTTCATGGTTCACATATTGCTGAAGTCTGGCTTGGAGAAATTTGAGCAATATTTTGCTAGCATGTGAGATGAGTGCAATTGTGCAGTAGTTTGAACTTTCTTTGGCATTGCTTTTCTTTGGGAATGGAATGAAAACTGACCTTTTCCAGTCCTGTGGCAAGGCAAATTGGAAGTGATCAAAGAGGAGATGGCAAGAGTGAACATTGACATTTTAGGAATCAGCAAACTAAAATGGACTGGAATGGGTGGATTTAACTCAGATGACCATTATATCTACTACTGTAGTTAAGAATCCCTTAGAAGAAATGGAGTAGCTTTGGGCAAATGTTACCAAGCTTTGGGAAAAGTTACTTTGCCAACAAATGTCCACCTAGTCAAGGCTATGGTTTTTCAAGTGGTCATGTATGGATGTGAGAGTTGGACTATAAAGAAATCTGACCGCAGAGGAATTGATGCTTTTGAACTGTGGTGTTGGAGAAGACTCTTGAGAGTCCCTTGGACTGCAAGGAGATCCAGCCAGTCCATTCTAAAGGAGATCAGTCCTGGGTGTTCATTGGAAGGATTGATGTTGAAGCTGAAACTCCAATACTTTGGAGTTGGAGTAAAGTTTTGGTGGGCTCCAGGAGATGGACAGGGAGGCCTGGTATGCTGTGGTTCATGGGGTCAGAAAGAGTCGGACACAACTTAGTGACTGAACTGAACTGAACTGAACTGAATTTGCCTTGATTCAATGGGCCAAACTTTCCAGCTTCCTATGCAGTATTTACATCATCAGACCTTGCTTCCATCACCGATCACATCCACAACTGGGTGTTTTTGCTTTGGCTCCATTCCTTCATTCTTTCTGTAGTTTTTTCCACTGATCTCCAGTAGCATATTGGACACCTACTGACTTGATGAGTTCATCTTTCAGTGTCCTATCTTTTTTTCCTTTTCATACTGTTTATGGGGTTCTCAAGGCAAGAATACTGAAGTGGTTTTCCATTCCCTTCTCCAGTGGACCATGTTTTGTCAGAACTCTCTACCATGATCAGTCTGTCTTGGGTGGCACTACATGGCATGGCTCCTAGTTGCATTGAGCTAGCTAAGGCTATGGTCCAAGTGATCAGTTTGGTTAATTTACTGTGACTGTGGTTTTCATTCTCTCTGCCTTCTGATGGATAAGGATAAGAGACTTATGGAAGCTTCCTGACGTGAGAGACTGAGGGGAAAACTGGGTCTTGTTCTGAGGTGTGGGGCCATGCTCAGTAAGTCTTTAATCCAATTTTCTGTTGTGGGCCAGGCTATGTTTTCTCCCTGTTGCTTGACCTGAGTCCAATCTACAGTGGAAGTAATGAAGATAATGGTGATCTCCTTCAAAAGTCCTATCCAGGCACTGCTGCATGCAGTGTCCCCAACCCTGCACCAAAGTCCAGGGCACTAACAAACGTGGTAGTCCATACAGTAATTTTCATGAAGTAAAGATACACTTATTGCAGAAGTATAAATTAGCTGGAATTCTGTAACCAATCAAAACACCAAACTCAGTCTAAGGTCACAAAAATTTTTAAATACATTTTTAAGTGCACATATTAAAGAGAAATTCACATGGTAATTATAATTTACTGAAAAATGAAAAAACAAAATAATGTATAGCAAGTGACATTGCACAAACACCCAAAACATACAAATTTTGTGACGTGGTTTGGTTTACTTTAGCAAATTTCTTTGCCTACACCTTTTGCAGTGCACATTTTATCATGATTCACAGTGATATGATTTTTTTTCTTCAATGAACATGATACATTGTTTAATTTTAAAGATAAAGGGAAGGCATTATCCTGTAAAAGATGAAAGGATTTCAATGCAAATGTCAAGTTGCCTTTGTCTAGGTTATGAAGAGCTTGTAGTTTTGGATTTTCTTTTCTTTTCACAGATCCATTAATTAAAGATAAAGTTTAATCTGTTACCAGAGTCACATCTGACTTTTTGAACAATTCCATCAGTGACACCTACAAGCCACATTTAACATTAAATAGAAAGACAGGGTCATTGATTGCAAGGTCTTGGAAAGAAGCCAATCTGCAAACCTAGAGGTGATTTTACAAACACACAGCTGAAATAAGCTGTGCATATGCCAGACTGAGATAACAGAATCATTGAGGAAAAGCTGTGAATTGAGGTGGGTGGGCTTATTAGGAAGCCCTGGTGTTTGCCCTCTTGATTTAAGAAATTTTCATAACTCTGAGGTAACAGACAAAATTTTCACCCATCTCTGTATTTCTTCAGATGGGATTAACAAGCCAGATATTTCTAATATTCAGATATCTGTTGCAAACATAAGAAACTTAAAATATTTAGCCAGTATTTCACTTTAAGTAGTTTTAGAGAAAATATTCATGCAACATTGTGTACTTGACATAGTATTTATTTTTTAAAATACATGCTTTTATTTTTCCTGCCATGTTAACTATAAATACATATTCAAAACACCTATTCACATTATGAAATACAATAGAAATTAACATTTGAAGTAAGCATTAAATATCTAGCTCAAATGTTATTTAATACATTAATGGTGTTTTTAGCTTTCATATTGACACCATGCACGTCTGTGCTCTCCCTTTTAGAGCAGTAAATGTGGTTTGCCATAGCACCATCTTCTGTGAAATAGCTACTTATTTTTTAAAGAATGGATACCCTAAATGTGGGCTTCCCAGTGGCTCTGACGATAAAGAATATGCCTGCAATGCAGAAGTCTCGGTTTGGATCCCTGGTTGGGAAGATCCCCTGGAGAAGGGAATGGCTACCCACTCGAGTATTCTTGCCTGGAGAATTCCATGGAAAAAGGAGCCTGGTGGACGATGGTCCATGGGGTCACAAAGAGTTGGACATGACTGAAAGACTAACACTTTAACCACAAATATATGGTTGTGTGTTGCTAAGTCACTTCACTCAAGTCCAACTCTACAACACTATGGACCATAGTTCTCCAGGCTTCTCTGACCATGGGATTCTCCAGGGAAGAATACTGGAGTGGGTTGTCATTCCCTCCTCCAGGGGATCTTCCCAAGACAGGAACTGAACCCGTGTCTCTTCTGTCTCCTGAGTTGGCAGGCTGTTTATTTACCACAAGTGTCACCTGGGAAGTCTACCTCAATCTCATTGGCTCATGTGTCTCTTCTCTTGTCTATTTGTACTTCTCTCTCAACAGAAATTCACTTCAGTTAAATTACTTGTGCAAGACAACACAATTGTTGTTCTTGTTGTTCAGTCATTCAGTTGTGTCCGACTCTTTCTAACCCCATGGACTACAGCATTCCAGGCTTCCCTGTCCTTCACCATCTCCCAGAGTTTGCTCACATTCATGTCCATTGAGTCGGTGATGCCTTCTACCATCTCGTCCTTTGCCATTCCCTTCTCCTCCTGCCTTCAATCTTTCTCAGCATTAGGATCTTTTCTTATGAGTTGGCTTTTCACATAAGGTTGCCAAATTATTGGAGCTTCAGAATCAGTCCTTTCAATGAATATTCAGGGTTGATTTTCTTTAGGATTGACTGGTTTGATCTCCTTGCAGTCCAAGGGATTCTCAAGCATCTTCTCCAACACCATGGTTGAAAAGCATCAATTCTTTGGCCCTTCTTTATGGTCCAACTCTCACATCCACACGACTACCTGAAAAACCATGGCTTTAACTATATGGACTTTTATTTGCAAAGTAGTCTCTGCTTTTTAATATACTGTGTAGGTTTTCCATGGCTTTTCTTCCAAGGAGCACGCGTCTTTCAATTTCGTGGCTGCAGTCACCATTTGCAGTTATTTTGGAGCCCAAGAAAATAGTCTGTCACTATTTCCATTTTCCCCCCCTCTATTTGCCATAAGTGATGGGACCACTTGCCATGATCTTTTGTCCTGCTTCATTTTGTACTCCAAGGTCAAATTTGCTTGTTACTCCAGGTATCTCTTCACTTCCTATTTTGTATTCCAGTCCCCTATGATGAAAAGGACATGTGTGTGTGTGTGTGTGTGTGTGTGTGTGTGTGTGTTAGTTCTAGAAGATCTTGTAGATCTTCATAGAATCATTAAATTCAGTTTCTTTGGTATTAGTAATTGGGGCATAGACTTGGATTACTGTGATATTGAAAGGTTTGCATTGGAAACGAACAGAGATCATTCTGTTGTTTTTGAGATTGCACCCAAGTACTGCGTTTCAGACTGTTTTATTGACTGTAAGGGCTACTCCATTCTTTTAAGGGAGTCTTGCCCACAATAATACTTAAATGGTCATCTAAATTAAAGTCTCCCACTCCTGTCCATTTTAGTTCACTGATTCCTAAAATGTCGATGTTCACTCTTGCCCTCTCCTGTTGGCCGCTTTCAATTTGCCTTGATTCATGAACCTAACATTCCAGGTTCCTGTGCAATATTGTTCTTTACAGCATCAGACTTTACTTTCACCATCAGACACATCCACAACTGGGCATTGTTTCTGCTTGACTCAGCCTTTTCATTCCTTCTAGTGCTATTTCTCTGCTCTTCTCCAGTAGCATACTGGGCACTTGCTGACCTGGGAGTTCATCTTTCAGTGTCATTCCTTTTTGCCTTTCCATACTGTTCATGGGGTTCTCAGGAAAAGGATGTTGTGCCTACCAGGATAGCTGCAGTCAATTCCTTGACCCTGCAGCAGGCCGCTGTAGACCTACACCTCTGCCAAAGACTCCCAAACACTGACAAGGGAAGATGAGTGTATATGAGGGTAACTAGACTAGCAGATGGAGTACTAAGACATAAGATGTAGTAGTAGTGCAGTCCAAAGATGATATAAAATAAAACTAAGAAATGAAGGGAAAATATTCGAGAAATATTTAGGAGAAAAAAACAATAGACATTGGTGATGAGTAGCCTAGATGCTGATAATCAATAATGTTGGGTAGTGATAATCAACAGTAATCTTGCAGTTATTTATATTTATGACATGACCTCAGGTCTTCCATTTCATTTCCATCCTGCAAATCCTTATAGACTTTGCAGGATGTTTCTGAATGGCATTCATAATATCACCAACATGAAGAATATGAAATTTCAAAATAAATTGATATGTGCTTCTTCATTCAGTCTTTAGCAATTGTTGATTTATAGATGGTCTCCATACCTTAATTCAAGGGAAGAGATGAAACATTATATCAAACAGAATCAGATGTATCTTCAAAGTGCTTATTACTGTTATCAAATGAATTGGGTCCCACTGCTCAACACTTAAATTATCTATACTGACAAATGTTGGAAGCAAAGGAAAGGTGCCTTTAATCAAATTGCTAGCAATCTGGGAAAATGATGCATTCAGCATTCCTCAAAAACTGCCTCTAAAATTCTGCTTAATCAATGAAACTTTTAAAGGGAAGGAGGAAAGTAATCTCAGTTAATCATTGAGATGGGGGTCAGAATCATCACCATCCTCCCACTGTGTGCAGGCTCATTGATTTCTTGTGATCTTCCTCTAGATGTTAACTTATTCCCAGTTTGGTCACAGAGTTTGTGAAATTACTGAAGGGGAAGCTAGGGAAGAGATATGATTATCTGTTAGTTACTTATTCTTCATTTCTACTTCTTTGAGCTATAGAAAGAATCGACAAGTTAGGCAAAATATCATGTGATTAAACGATTTGAAAAGTGTGCTTGGGCTGGATGTGAGTAAGAATAGGGTACCTGGTTTAAGTTTAAGACAAATGGGTTCCTCGTGCAGAGAGTGCTTTCCTATCAAAGTGAAAGTGAAAGTGAACTTCTTAGTCGCATCCGACTCTTTGCGACCCCATGGACTGTAGCCTACCAGACTCCTCAGTCCGTGGGATTTTCCAGGCAAGAATACTGGAGTGGGTTGCCATTTCCTTCTCCAGGGGATCTTTCCGACCCAGGGATCAAACCTGGGTCTCCCGCCTTGTAGGCAGACGCTTTACCATCTGAGCTACTGGGAAAGCCCTATAAAGTTTTCCTATCAAAAACTGCTTATAAATCCCCACTTGACAGAACATCATTGGATTTCTATAGGATTAGGGTGCATTTCATCTTTTGTAACTTCTTCATGCTGACATAGTGCACTCTATGTGGAAATTGTCAACATGGGTCTCTTTGCTAAAAATTTTAGTTGCCCATTTAAACATATAGTGAAGCTACAATTATTTTCATGCCCACAAAGATATAGATTATTGTGAGCAGTAACATTAATTCCATACTCTTGATGCCAGTTCTTGGAATTTTGCTAGCCATAGATTCAGTACTGTTCAAGCTGGAGCTGCTGCTGCTGCTGCTAAGTTGCTTCTGTCATGTCCGACTCTGTGCAACCCCATAGACGGCAGCCTACCAAGCTCCCCCATCCCTGGGATTCTCCAAGCAAGAACACTGGAGTGAGTTGCCATTTCCTTCTCCAATGCATAAAAGTGAAAAGTGAAAGTGAAGCCGCTCAGTAAGTGACCACCTCTTTGGGACCCCATGGACTGCAGCCCACCAGGCTCCTCCACCTATGGGATTTTCCAGGCAAGAGTACTGGAGTGGGGTGCCATTGCCTTCTCCCAACTTGAAGAAGCTTATATAGTAGCTATAGTCTGGTCATCATACAGCTTTTTTTACCTATGGTTGCAGTTGCAGTATCTGTAAAACAACTAAGAAATGTGCATCAGATTCTGAATCTGTGACTCAGTTATCTGAATCATTAACTACTTGGTTCTGTATTCGGGCCCTTCAGGGTTCTGCTGGATTCCATTCTGTTTGACAGGTAAAGAGATGCTGTTTTCAGAACAAGGAAAAAGAAGTATAGGGCCATTGAATCCTAGAATGACCCTTGAGGCCCAGGTAAACAATATAATATAAATTAAATTTTCTGTCTGAGGAAGTGGATCCACTGCTTTTTTTTTTTTTTTTTTTAATGTTATAGTTTCTCTCATAGAAGTCATTGGTTATAAGCACCCTTTGTTTTCTTCCAGGGCAATCAACGTTTCCTTCTACCCACTCATTCTTATTTTCCCTAACATCTAGGCTACTTGACCCCACTTTATGTCAGTTTGCCCTTTAAGAACCAATCAGTAACTTAGTCTTAGAAATAATTTTGACCTTTATCCTTTCAAAAATCTTAATGAATTTATACTGTTATCAAAGCCACATTAATTGCAATGTTCTTGCCTATAATTATCTTTTCACTTATAAATAGTGTGAGAAAGCTTATCTGTGACTTAGAAAAAGGCAAAAGATGTCACTAGGTATTTTGTCAGTACAGTCCTAGACTTGACTTTCTCTGGTCTATGCTAGTTTACAACTTTGTGGGGCATATAACTTGTAGATTTTTGGCTAGTATGGATACAAACAATTTTGGTTCAGTGAAACAGACAACTCCAGAGATTAATGTTTTCTCTCTCTGTTGGATAGTAAACAGTGTTGGACAGTAACTTACTTAGAATACTCTAGCTTGTTAAGTGCCTTTTGAACTGGTTTAAACTCTTTCTAAGACTCTTCATGAAGCAGTTGAATAAAACCTTATAACTTGTGTTCCCATTATAGCTGTAAGACAGTCATCATTGTACCTTTTAAAAAATATGTTTTAACAATGTTACTAATTAAACTATAAACTCTAAGAGTATAAATACTGTGAAATAGTTGTTTCTTCAAATATCTCCAGAATTTAGCACATATATGCATGGTCATCAGGTAATATAAGTATCCTTAAATAGTAAGCAAATAAATGCATTAAGTATAATGTAATATAAATATCAGTGTATTATAGATTGTGCCCAAATGCTGTGTTCAATTCTTGGCATAACTCCAGTCACTGTGTTATAGAGTGAAGCTTCCAGAATTCGTGATAGTATCAGGAACTCAAATTGGTTAATCACAATACAAAACATACAGCATGATAATATATTAATGTATATATGAATATAAAGAGGTACAAACAGTTCTATTTGTATTATTCACCCATTAAGAATCATCTATGAAAGCATGAATGTTATATCATTCACTAAAGTAAATATTCTGTTCTTCTAAAATGCTTTGATGATGTAAATATTGTAAGTGTATATATGTTATGTTATATAACTCTATATGACATAGTGACACTTATTAAGCTATTTAATAATATTGACTAGTAAAGTCAGTGCACATTTAATGATTAACCTATACAGAAAACAGAAATTCAGAGGTATTAATTTGTGTTGGATATTCACAGAAGAGGAAAAACATGCCAAATAAACAAGCAAAGTTAGGTACTCAACCTTATTTGTGAGTAGGAAAAAATGCCCTTTAAGACAGAAAGGTGCAATTTTATACTCATTTGATTGACAGTACATACATACATACATAGAATAAAAATAAAATCTTACAATGTTGGAAAGGATGAGTATTCACAAGGTATGTTGGAGTATAAATTGGGATAATCACTTTGGAAAACTGGCATTATCTGCTAAAGATAATCATATACCTTATGATGCAGTGCTTTAACTCCTAGAAATATATAAAAGCAAAAGCGTTTTATGTGTTTGAGATGAGACATGCAAAAGATGTTTCCAGATAGCACTATTCATAATAGAAAAAACCTAGAAAACACTTAGTGTAAATCCACAGAAAAGTGAATAATATACATACACTATGGTGTACATACATTATGGTGTACACACACATGGAATGGTTTACAACAGACAAAATAACTGAACTACAGCAGCATGTGCCAGTACAGAGAAATCCTAGCAGTAAAAGAATAAATTAAAAAGTTTCCAAAACACCTTTTTCAATGAACCACTTACTAAATCTTATTTATTTTTCAAAATGTAGAAAACTATATATATATATACATATATATATACATATATATATACATATATATATATACATATATATATATACACACACACACACATATAATAGTTCTCAAAAATATAGATTTGGTAAATCTATAAAAAAAGAAAGGTAAGACAATAGAATGGAGAGAGTATGCATTAAGGCAGGTTTTTGTAGGGGTCCTGATTTTGTTTGGGGTTGTGGTTCATAGGTAATGCCACTACTAAGAGATACAAATAAAATAGGACAAAAGTAATAGCTTAGCTTCACTTATTAAGGATTTTCAAATCATTTAGAGTGGTTAAAAAGTCAAGAGTTAAGATTTGAAATCTTAATTACCTATACACATCTTTGGCCAAACTAATATGTACTACACTATGTAATGTGTAACAAGGGCTTCCCTGGTGGCTGGGTGGTAAAGAATCTGCTTGCTAATGCAGCAGAGATGGGTTTAATCCCTGGGTTGGGAAGATCCCCTGGAGAAGGAAATGGCAACCCACTCTAGTATTCTTGTCTGGGAAATCCCATAGACAGAGAAGCCTTACAGGCTGCAGTCCATGGGTTTGCAAAAGAGTCAAATGCAACTTTGCGACTAAACAACAACAAAAATGTGTAACAAATGTATACCAGAGGTCATGTTCATAAATTATTTTGTCACTTTCATAAAGTTCTGAGTTAAAAAATGCTTTTCACTGTGTCTACACCATTTTGCTTAGAAAATTAAATTTGTGAACTACTAAATTAAAATTATAATGTTCAGAATTGAAAAACCAAGCAAATGGCATGTTTCAGATACATACACACAAAATAACAATATTAAAACTGCTTATTTCTGATTGGGTGTGTGGATTATTGATATGTAATAGGTTATGACTACACATTTTTATTATAATTTTAATTGTTTAATAAATATGTCCATATAATATATAACATCTAATTATCTTGACTGGGAAAACTGAACTAGATTAATTTCAGATCCATAAGCATGTCAAAATCAACTGATTTATTCATTTGTCAACCAAGTCTTCTTAGCAAGAAAGATGAGCAAATTGACATGTCTTTTGAATGTGTTATTTTGGAATTAGGAAATCATAGTTCATATTGACTTCACATACCCTGGTGGCTCAGACGGTAAAGAGTCCGCCTGCAGTGTGGGAGACCTGGGTTTGATCCTTGGGTTAGGAAGATTTCCTGAAGGAGGAAATGGCAACCCACTCCAGTATTCTTGCCTGGAGAATCCCATGGGTAGAGGAGCCTGGCAGGCTACAATCCATGCGGTCGTGAAGAGTCGGCACGACTGAGCGACCAAGCACACACGGAATTTTAAATCTCAAAGTAAATCCATTAAAACTCATGGAAATATAAGTAAATACTTTTGTTTGAGAGTGGTATGGAATCTATTTTTACTATTGTTTATAAAACTTACAACGCTTACCCTCCTTCCATCCCCCTTCTTTATCTAATACTGAAAATATTTGTGCAGTATTCATTAGAAACAAAACGCTATAGATGCTGCCTGAAAAAGAAACAGAAATGAGACACAATCTCAGTTCTCAAGGTACTCACTAGTGGGGAAGATAAAGCAGCAAAACAAGGAAGTATGTGTTGGGGACTCAACTTGAGAACATGCAAATTACTCTGGGAGTGTTTTAGAAAGCAAAATACAAATGCATACTGTTTCAATAATTTTTATACCTTCATTCACTAAGACATTTCTTTTGAAGCCTTAATAACATAATGAACTCAATAAAAAGCTGGTCAAAGCCTAGTGTATTTATGGAGGAAAAACTTGTTTTTTGATCTGAGAGCACAATTCTATAGGGAAATGTGGAGTATTTATACAAAGAGTTAACACCCTATCACTTAAAGATACATATATCTTGTCTTTCTGCAAAAGATACCAGACTAACTTTCGAATCAGACAAGCAGACTGTTAAAAGGACAATGTTTTTTATTAATTAGAAGCAGATTAGCAGTCCCTTGAATTTTCCTATAGTGGCATATTTTCCAGAAGAGCATTTTGGAGTGGATTTCCTTACATATAGTTTTATATATAAAACTTTTCCTTACATATAGTTTATATATATACATATATATATATATATATGTATATATATAATTATTCTAGTTTTTCCCCTTTCTTTTTGAGGAAACATGAACAGGATTGTAAATAACAGGCTCCTAGATAATTAACAGATTGATCCTTGCACTTTGTTGCTATATTTCTGTAGTCAAATTTCATAGAGGACAGGCATGTTTTCATCAGAACTATATAATGTATGAGTTGAGACCGAGTTCAATTGGATAAGCACAAGCTTATAACAATCTTGGAAAAGCTTGCAGCTTTCTCAAAAAAACCTTAGGTACTTTCTTGGCAAAACCCAGGGCTTTTGTAAGATTTGTTTTCTCAGGTTGGTTTGTCTTGAAACCCATTTTTCTGGAGTCTGCTACAAGACTTATAAAGTGTGAAGAAATCAGAATTAAATTTGTTTTTGTCAGGTAATTTAGAACACATAATGTCAACTAATAGACTTAATTTCAGTGCAGCTGTGTATACTTTCATAAAATTATGGGAGGATTTTAAACACTTTTTTGTACATGATCATTGCAGTTCTCCAAAAATGAATTTTGAAATTAATTAATGAACATATTGGAAACAATTTGCTTGGTGAGTCTCATTTTATAATTAATATTTGTATGTGAAGTATATATATTGGAAAATATATAATGGGGAAAGAGTTGACTGTACCTCTATCTGTAATAAAAATTTGACTTAATAATGCAAAAATGAAATTACATATTTGAAGATAAATTTAATAATAGTTTGATAAACTGAAATCAGTTGAAATGCATAAAATTATACTATTTTCTTGGTAATAGTAGAACAGAGTAACTTAAATTTTGTCAAACAAGTGTATTACCTATTTTAAAGATAACAGTGTTTACATTTTGAAATGCATAGATCATTTACCAAAATTATGTTAGTGCTGCTAAATTTATGAACATAATCAAGTCTATGTTTTCAAATGTATCCTCTCCAACACCACGGTTGAATGAAAAATATGGACAATCTCAAAGTTGAGAATCATGTCTTATATGACAGACTTTCTAAGGGCTTCAAGCCTGGGAGACAGACTCTCAGAATAGCTCTGAGGGACTACTCCAAAGAAGAAAGGCAGAATCCAGGATACATTGGGATATTTGCAACAAAGACCAGGTAGTTGGAACATCAGAAAATTACCATTAATTAAACAAAACCAGATGTTTCAAGCTTTTCAGTTTAGCACTTTTCTATGTATGTATGAGAAGATACAGGAGTCTGGGCTCATTGAATTCATTCTTCTGATAGCTTCTTAACTATCTGGGGCTGATATCCTGTTCTTTTACCTTCCTGAGTTCCCTCAGGGCATGCCATTGAGGGTGGCTGCAGAGCCTGAGAAGGCAATGGCACCCTACTCCAGTACTCTTGCGTGGAATATCCCATGGACGGAGGAGCCTGGTAGGCTACAGTCCACGGGGTTGTGAAGAGTTGGTCACTTACTGAGCGACTTCACTTTCACTTTTCACTTTCATGCATTGGAGAGAGAAATCGCAACCCACTCCAGTGTTCTTGCCTGGAGAATCCCAGGGACGGGGAGCCTGGTGAGCTGCCCTCTATGGGGTCACACAGAGTTGGACACGACTGAAGCTACTTAGCAGCAGCAGCAGCAGTGCCTAAGGGCTTGGTGGTAGGCAGCCCATTTATGTCCATCCTGAGTTCCCTTGGGGCTCACAATGGTGAGGGGAGGCAGCTTTAGTGACTTATGGACCGCAATTTCTTTGTTTCCTGATACTGCAGGCAACACTTTTTATTCATACCACAGACAAACATTCATACTATGAAAGTGAAAGTGTTAGTTGCTCAGTCACGTCTGACTCTGTGACCCCATGAACTGTAGCCTTGCCAGGCTCCTCTGTCCATGGAATTCTCCAGGCAAGAATACTGGAGTGGGTTACTATGTCCTTCTTCAGGGGATCTTCCCGACCCAGGGACTGAACCTGGTTCTCTCACATTGCAGGCAGATTCTTTACCACCAGGAAAGATATACTCACAGTATAGTTCCTTGGATTTTCGGTTTGCCTTTATGCACCTTAGCTTTTATAAATAATATAATTGGTAACAATAGTTTTTGAGAACAAATATAAAATTAGAATCTCTGGATTTTAATATTAGCTTTGTAATTTGCTAGTTATGTAAATTTGATTGCATTCTTTAACATCCCTTGTCTTCATGCATGTCATCTACAAAATAATATATAAAACATATTTCCCATAGGTGTATAATCAAATGTTAGTGGGTCATGCTAAAAGTAATTATACATTGTAACTTACTATCTGCATTTTTATCTGTAAAATCTGTTATCTATCATGTGCATATATAGTGTTATACTTTGAATTAAACAAAAAAAGAAATTCACAGTAATATAAAACATAATAAATCTTTATCAAGGAATTATAATCTATTTCAGAGGGGAGAAATTACTATATCAATTAGTCAAGTAATAACACAGATGAGAGCAAGCAGCCTAAGACTGTGCTCCATATTACAGTGAAAAAAAATACAACAAAATATCAAATTTTAAAAGACAGGACTCAGCGTCCCATCGAACTATGTGGGAATATATAGCAAAGATATAGATTCTGAATTGGAGGGCTGAAAGGACCACTATGATAGGAGCAGAAGCAATTTAGTGGATGATAACACCCAATTAATTAGATGAGTAAGCAATTTAGAATCTTGAATAGCAATGGAAACTGGGCCCATTCCTTCTAAGTTTCTGACCAGTAAAAATGTCTTTATCCAATTAGGCCCATCTAGACAAATACATTTGGTATGAGAATGCCAGGTGGATTTATAGGGGAGAAAGTGGTTTTGGAAATCTAGCCCAAATTATATTATTCAAAAATATATATACATTTAGTTTGCATTTCATGAAATAAATTTAAATCTACATAAAATTTGACAAAATCTGAAAGTAGTAGTTATTCTGCTGAAAGCAACAGTTAGCCATGGAATAATCAAGTTAAGTACCTTTGTGTTTATATAGTTCAATGACTTATGATTAATAAATTCATAACGTGTGGAATATTTGGCACCTTATTTCTTTAATTCCACATAATTCTTCTAAACTAGATTTTCCCATTCCAAGGCTAAGACTATAAATTATTATGTCTTATAAACTTGAACAAAGACTTTATAGTCACTGTTAGTTTTGAGAGGCAAGGCTACACTGTCCTCAGTTATTCAGCATGAGTTAAATAATTGTGTTTGTGCTGTGTGTGCTTAGTCATTCAATCATTTCTGAATCTTTGTGACCCCATGCATGGACTCAGAAAATCAGGCTTCCCTGTCCTTCATCATCTCCCAGAGTTTGCTCAAACTCATGTCCATTGAGTTGGTGATGTCATCCATCTCATCCTCTGTTGTCTCTTCTTCTTAGGAAGATCAGAAAGAGGAAAAGAAGGAGGAGAGAGAGAAAAAAAATGGGGGACATAACCACTAGCTATGATCCCAGTTTAGTGGGGAGTTTGAAATACATCACACAGACATTGGATTATAAGTTATAGTCAAATACAACAGCTTTCACTGTATCTTATAAAGAAGGTGTCTTATAATATGATATCTTTAGTATGTTTAGTATGAAATGAATTCAAATCTATATAAAATTTTACAAAATCTGAAAATAGTTGTTATTCTGCTAAAAGCAACAGTTAGCCTATGGAATAATCAAGTACTGAAACTTACTATCTTTAGTATGTTTAGACTGGTATGTTTAGTATGTTTAGATAGTACTAAAACATACTGTCTTTAGTATTTTAGATTACAATGTTTTAACATGAAAATAAAGCTAAAATTATTTTAATTTTATCAAGTGTTAACTATAATTGTCAACTATCCATTATCTTTTGAACTGTCAGAGTTGATCATCATTATACACAATCCTACAAAAGAATGGTTTTTCACCATTTAATGTAGACTATGTGGTATATTTTCTTTAGCACTGTATTGTTAACACTGCCTAATATAAGCTCATATGTAGTTAGTTTTTATTCTCTGAACACGCTTAATCAAGACTAAAAGAAAAAGAGTCAGAATCTCATGGTCAATCATGTTTAAAATTTTTGAGATGAAAGTATTCTGATAATATTCTACAAAATTAAATTATCACACATAATATATTATTGAGCTTAAAATACTCTGGAAGATCATATTTCAGTTAATGCACTAGAAGCATACACAGAATTGAATCTTTATTGTAGGTCTATGATATTTCATGGAGGAAATAAATACTTTCCTTTTACTGCCTTAATGAAGTTAGAGAAGAAAGGGTTATCATAGAATAAAATTTTGACTAAATACTTTTATATCTTTAATTAAAAAATAAACTGCATTAAGGATAGGATATAATACAACACAATGTAAGGCTCATTTCATCTCTTAAACTGTAATATGTAAAATAATCAACTGAGTTTTGTATTACAAAAAGAAGGGAAAGAAATTCTGAAGTTCTGCATTTATATCCAAATTTCATGTGACCAAATTTTGATTTAATGTATTTTTTTGTTCTTTTTTCAAGAGCATTCCCTTTTCTCCTCACCCTCTCCAGCATCTATTGTTTGTACACTTTTTGATGATGGCTGTTCTGGCCGGTGTGAGGTGGTATCTCATTCTGGTTTTGATTTGCACTTCTCTAATAATGAGTGATGTTGAGCAAATTTTCATGTGTTTATTAGCCATCAGTATGTCTTCTTTGGAGAAATGTCTGTTTAGTTCTTTTTCCCACTTTTTGATTGGGTTTTTTTGTTTTTCTGGTATTGAGTTGTATGAGCTGCTTGTATATTTTTTATTGTTTTAAATACAACTTTAGCACACACACACATACTTCTTTTTAAAAAGGATAGTATTCTAGTTAGCAATTTTTCAAGTGAAGCATAAATCTCTTACAACTTGGAACAGTTTTTATATCTCTCTGTATTCCTAATCCTGCCTGCAATTTCAGTTCAGTTGTTCAGTCATGTCCAACCGTTGCATGGATTCTCAGGACTGACCTCAAGGCAAGAAACCTAGAGTATCTGTGAAGATAAGCATTCTTCTCACTTCTTTCTGGAGAGTTCAGAGAAGTGAGAATGTTAGACTAAGTGAATGGCCTCAATTCTACCAAGATCACATTCTGTTCTACCTGCACTCCTACCCTTTGTCCCTGACCACAATCATAGAAAACTAACCAATCTGATCACATGGACCACAGCCTTGTCTAGCTCAATGAAACTATGAGCCATGCCAGGTAGGGCCACCCAAGATAGATGGGTCATGGTGGAGAGTTCTGGGAAAATGTGGTCCACTGGAGAAGGGAATGGCAAACCATTTCAGTATTCTTGCCTTGAGAACCCCATGAACAGTATGAAAAGGCAAAAAGATAAGACATGAAAGATGAACTCCCTAGGTCGGTAGGTGCCCAATATGCCACTAGGGAAGAATAGAGAAATTACTTCAGATAGAATGAACAGACAGAGCCAAAGCAAAAACAACATCCAGTTGTGGATGTGACTGGTGATGGAAGTAAAGTCTGATGCTGTAATGTGCAATATTGCATAGGAACCTGGAATGTTAAGCCCATGAATCAAGGCAAATTGGGAGTTGTTGAAGAGGAGATGGCAAGAGTGAATGTCAACATTTTAGGAATCAGCGAACTAAAATGGACTAGAATGAGTGAATTTAACTCAGATGACCATTATATCTGCTACTGTGAGCAGTAATCCCTTAGAAGAAATGGACTGGCCATCATAGTCAACAAAAGAGTCTGAAATGCAGTACTTGGATGCAATCTCAAAAATGAAAAATGATTTCTGTTTGTTTCCAAGAGAAACTATTCAATATCACAGTAGTCCAAATCTATGCGCCAACCAATAATGCTGAATAAGCTGAAGTTGAGCATTTCTATGAAGATCTATAAGACTTTCTAGAACTAACACCCATAAACAATATCCTTTTCATTACAGGGGACTGGAATCCAAAAGTAGGAAGTTAAGAAATACCTGGAAAACAGGCAAATTTGGGCTTAGAATATAGAACGAACCAGGGCAAAGGCTAATTGAGTTTTGCCAAGAGAATACACTGGTCATAGCAAACACTCTCTTCCAAAACATAAGAGAAGACTCTGCACATGGACATCCCCAGATGGTCAATACTGAAATCAAATTGATTATATTCTTTGCAGCCAAGATGGAGAAGCTCTATACAATCAGCAAAAACAAGACTGGGAGCTGACTGTGGCTCACATCATGAATTCCTTATTGCCAAATTCAGACTTAAATTGAAGAAAGTAGGGAAAACCACTAGACCATTCAGGTATGACCTAAATCAAATCCCTTATGCTTATTCAGTGGAAGTGACAAATAGAATCAAGGGATTAGATCTGATAGAAAGAGTGCCTCAAGAACTATGGATGGAGGCTCATGACATTGTACAGGAGGCAGTGATAAAGACCATCCCCAAGAAAAATAAATGCAAAAAGGCAAAATGGTTGTCTGAGGAAGCCTTACAAATAGCTATGAGAAGAAGAGAAGCAAAAGGCAAAGGAGAAAAGGAAAGATATAACCATTTGAATGCAGAGTTCCAAAGAACAGCAAGGAAAGATTTGAAAGTCTTCCTCAGTGATCAGTGCAAAGAAATAGAGGAAACCAATAGATGGGAAAGACTAGAGAGCTCTTCAAGAAAATTAGAATTACCAAGGGAACATCTCATTCAAAGATGGGCACAGTAAAGGACAGAAATGATATGGACCTGACAGAAGCAGAAGATATTAAGAAAAGGTAGCAAGAATACACAGAAGAACTACACAAAAAAGATCTTCATGACTCAGATAATCACAATGGTATGATCACTCACCTAGAGCCAGACAGTGAAGTCAAGTGGGCCTTAGGAAACATCACTAGGAACAAAGCTAGTGGAGGTAATGGAACTACAGTCAAGCTATTTCAAATCCTGGAAGATGATGCTGTGAAAGTGATGCTACATTCAATATGCTAGCAAATCTGGAAAACTCAGCAGTGGCCACAGGAGTGGAAAAGGTCAGTCTTCATTCCAATCTGAAAGAAAGGCCATGCCCAAGAATGCTCAAACTACTGCACAATTGCACTTATCTCACATGCTAGCAAAGTAATCCTGCCTATGCAGTGTTCAATAAATATTTATCCCTAATAATGGTGATGATAATTTCTGTATATAAATTGTCTTAACTTCCAACCTCCAAAAGCCTATATTAATTGCCAGATTAAAATGTTTACAACCATTTTCAGAATAATCCCTTATAACTTATTTTAAAACATGAAAGTTGGTATCCAAATCCTGTCTTGGCCGCACTTAGTTTTCTGACCTTGGTAAGGTGGCCTGATCTCTCTGTATTTTGTTTTTCTCTGATAAAGTGATGATGGAAGTTGTACCTCCCAATTGTTGTTTCAATGATTACATGAAACAGCCTGATACATGCTGAAAAATATGTACCTGACTTATAATATGTATATCATATATATATGATACATATATACATATATATATTAGCAGTTTAAACAGTTATAACAAACATCTCTATTGTGTTTAAATTCTTACAATATAAATCTACAGTAAATTCTGTAACTTAACAGAATCAAATGACTTTTCAAGTTTGTACCATTTTGTTAAGAATTTATAATACTTACAAAAATACAGCAAAGCAGAATGCTTAAGCTATTATTCAGTACTCTGTGTGCCATTCATGAATAGAAATACTGACATTCTACTGTTCATAGTACCAGCTGAACATTTCCTTGAGTTACCCCTATTATTTTGTTGAACCACATGTGTCATTATTGTCAATAAAATATGGCTTATTCATGATTAACTTTATATACATTACAATGCTCGCATCTTCACTATCATGATTCTTCTATATCTATTAGATTTTTTTTTAAATTTTATTTATTTATTTATTTTTTAAATTTTAAAATCTTTGATTTTATATATAATGTTATGTTTCTTTAACATGGAAATATATCAGTTTAAAACACTTTAGAATTAAAATGAAATTTCCTTCCAAGTTTCCTTCATTTGTTTTTACAGTGTGCACTTAAAGGAACAATGAAATTCATCCATGAATAGGAAAGCCTGAAAAATTCTTCTTTGACAATATAGGTTAGAAAAGTTGATGTAATTCATCTTTGGAATTTACCACATATGTAAAACTAAGGTGTTCATTCCTCTAAAAATAGTATCTAGTTCATTCAACAAATAACTACTTAGCACCTACTACATGCTAGGAGTTGAACATGAATCAAAACATAGCAGTAAACAGAATAAATGCTATTGTTAAATATAGACAAACTCTGAAAGCATATATATGTATAGATATATAGATATAGATATATAGATATATTATATTTAGCCTTGAAAATCTATGAATACTTCCTGGAAACGTCAAATCTAAATAGGCTTCCCATTAAGTAACAAGTCTTAACTACCATCCCATCCTTTACACATTTTCTTTTATTACAAACTATATATGAAATGCGAGGCTTTGCTTGTTTCTTTAAGAAAAGGCAGATATTAAGCTTTCAGTTGGTAATCATACCAGTTTTTGTCTGTGTGCTTATGTCAAAGCATTTGATAGCAAACATGTGTTTATCTCTTATAATCAAATAAAATAATAAAGTTAAACAAAACTACTATCCATCAATTAGCAACTAAATAAAAGTAGATTAAGTTTTTAGCCTAACAAGATCAGAATTGTGGCGCTTCTTACTAAGTATTAAGTATACTCCATCACTCAGGGTCTGCTGGCAATTATTTTTATTATTTGACTTATCGGATGCTGAGTGGATTGTTTAGAACTCTTCTTTTTTTTCTTCTGATGATTTTTTAATGAGTGAATTGACTGGCTTTTCTTTCAAATACGTTGTAAAAATCTGCAATGTCACATTATTTATTAATGAAAATTTAATTACTGATGAAAATTAAAAGAATATAGGTGGACTTCCATTTATATATACTCTTGCCCATGGTTCACAAAGAATAGTAATGAGGGTGGGTCCACTATAGTCAGTCTCTCTTCTCCAAAGGTGACTCTTTTATTGAGATGTGTTTTGTTATGGTTTATGCTGCCTTATGAAGGACAACTGCCACCTCACTCTGTAGTATTCAAGGCTGAGAGTGGAAATTTCAGGATTTAATCTGTCTTCTTTTCATATCCTGCCCCCTCCACAGTAGGGGGTGAAAGAAGAGTTGATGTGCAGTCCTTAGAGATTACCAAACATGGTCTAGAAAAGAAGATGAATAGGTAGTTTTCTCCGTAGATGATCTAGCACGGTTCCGTGGGCTGCTTGAAAGGATGGGTGAATGAAGTTAGGAAGAGGCTATGAATAGTCAAGCCATCATTCGAAAAGCTGTTGGTATGAGGAGCCTTAGAATGTAGAAAATGGTGGCATGCTTTTTTATTTTTCTCATCACTGGTGAGACCCTGGGTAGAGTTTCCAATCAGCAATAAGTGCATCTTCACGTTTCTTAAATTCTGGTAATGTAGAATTGGAGAAGGCTGGCCAATGACAGGAATTGATCAGTTTCTCCTGCTACAGTTTGGGATGTGAGTCCAAGGATATCTAATTGTGTTAATCAGATCTCTCCAGAAACAGAGGAGTAATATTTATATAAATATATAAAGCAACTAGACTCACAAGTCTCATGATTTGACTTGTACAGACTTAAAAACTCAGGAAACAGTGGTATATTTCTAGTTTAAGTCTGAAGGCCAAAGAAGCAGGAGATCCAGTGTTGTAAATCTCAGACCAAGGGCTAAAGATGAAATGAGATGTCACAGATCAATAGTGAGGCAGAAAAAAAAAAGGGTCAATTTCTCTTTCAACATTTTTCTTTCTATTCAGGCCCTCAAAGATCAAATGACGCCCACCAACAAACAATGGGGAAGCCAATCTACCTACTGAGAACATCAAATAGCAATATCATCCCAAAACACTATTCAGACACACCTGGCAATAATGTTTAGTCTGAGAACTCTATGGCCAGTCAAGCTGATGCATAAAATTAATTACCTCACTAGTCCACCATGAGTCCAAACTTATTAGCAGACTATACACAATCTAATAATGTCACTGCTACTGTTAAGTTGCTTCAGTCGTGTCCGACTCTGTGCGACCCCATAGACTGCAGCCCACCAGGCTTCCTCATCCCTGGGATTCTCCAGGCAAGAACACTGGAGTGGGTTGCCATTTACTCCTCCAATGTCACTAGGAAAAGGTATAATTCCTCAGTTTCAAACTAAGCAAAAAAGACACCTGTAGGTCAAAATGCTGCCTCTTCCTGAGCATAAGTTTGTGTCTCTCACAGGAGTGGTGATATGTTGTGATTTACTAGCCACAGAGTGGAGTAGAATGCTTCCTGATTTGGCATTTAGGGAACTTTCAAATATTTAAGGGCAATCATTTCTCTTCTCAGTAATCCATTCTTTTGGGAGTCATAAAAACCATGAGAAATATTGAGCTTCTTTTTCATATTTTTCATTAAATGTAGTATAATATTCCAATTTTTTAGTCCTCTCAATAAATCTGGGCTATTATCTAATGCCTAATATACTAGAAAGCAAATTTTTCCAAAAGACTGACAATGTGTGAGATATTTAGTCAACTAGACAGTCAATTAGATATTTTGTATTCACTTAATGTATCTTACATGTTGAACATGTAGGATTTGTATTCAGAAAACCTAAGTTTATAACTACTTAACCAGCCAGTTAGCATTTTTTTTTCTTAAAATTTGAATCACTACCAATCTATACTTTATTTACTTATATGTAAATATTATTAACTTTTTGTGTTATTACTTTTATGTACACAAACAGCTGAGAGGTTTTAAAGATAAATACAATTTCAAAATTAATCTCATGAAAATATCCACTGCATTTTATTCTTGCAATAGAATGCTATATAACCTTGGGCAAAGAAAACACCCTCAGTGGCCCTCTTCTTTCCTTTCTTTAAAAGTTCTTTTTTTTATATAATCTTTTTAGTTGAAGTATAACAAATATATAATACAGCATATTAATCTACAGTATATAGCTTGATGAATTGTTGTGCATACCATGTAATCATATCAATTATTGTTGCTTTTTATTTCTGGAAAAACAGATAAACTTTTAAGCTTCTATGGACTGGTAGATTTCAATATGGGAAGTATACAAGGAGAGTTTCACTACAAATCATATCTAGAATAATTAAGTTTATTTGAAAGTGGCTCAGTGGTAAAGAATTTGCCTGCCACTGCAGGAGCCACAAGGAGATGTGGGTTTGATCCCTGGGTTAGGAAAATCCCCAAACAAATTTCCTTTTTTTTTTTTTTTTTTTGAGACAGTCTCTATTTCTCCTTCAATTGTTGAAGGACAATAATGCAGAATATAGAATTGTAGGTTTGTATTTTTTCTTTTAAACACTTTAGATGTGTTACTTCATTCTATTCTTGTTACATGGGTTCTGAGGAAAATTTGGATATAATCCTCATCTTTGCTTATCTATAGGTAAAGTGCTTTTCCTCTGGCTTTTTTCAAAATCATTTTTTCTAGAATTGATTTCCTGGTGTTTGAAAATTACATGCGTCACTGTACAAGGTAATTTTTTGTTTGCAGTCTTTTGCCTTTTATCCTTCTTGGTGTCCTCTGAGGTTCCTTAATGTGTGTTTTGGGATCTGACATTAATTTAGGAAAATTCTTAATTGTATTATTGCCTCAAATATTGCTTCTGTTCCTTTGTCTCTTTCTTTACCTCCTGATATTCCTTTATGGACATGAAACAACGTACTGGTTCCAAATAGGAAAAGGAGTACATAAAGGATGTATATTGTCACCCTGCTTATTTAATTTATATGCAGAGTACACCATGAGAAACACTGGGCTGGAGGAAGCACAAGCTGGAATAAAGATTGCTGGGTGAAATATCAATAACCTCAGATATGCAGATAACACCACCTTTATGGCAGAAAGTGAAGAAGAACTAAAGAGCCTCTTGATGAAAGTGAAAGAGGAGAGTGAAAAAGTTGGCTTAAAGCTCAACATTCAGAAAACTAAGATCATGGCATCCAATACCATCACTTTATGGCAAATAGATGGGTACACAGTGGAAACAGTGAGAGAATTTATTTTTGGGGATCCAAAATCACTGCAGATGGTGATTTCAGCCATGAAATTAAAAGACACTTACTCCTTGGAAGGAAAGTTATTATCAACCTAGATAGCATATTCAAAAGCAGAGGCATTACTTTCCCAACAAAGGTCTGTCTAGTCAAGGCTATGGTTTTTCCAGTGCTCATGTATGGATGTGAGAGTTGGGCTATAAAGAAAGTTAAGTGCTGAAGAATTGATGCTTTGAACTGTGGTGTTGGAGAAGACTCTTGAGAGTCCCTTGGACTGCAAAGAGAGCCAATCAGTCCATCCTACAGGAGATCAGTCCTGGGTGATCATTGGAAGGACTGATTTGAAGCTGAAACTCTAATACTTTGGCCACCTGATGTGAAGAGTTTACTCATTTGAAAAGCCCTTGATGCTGGGAAAGATTGAGGGCAGGAAGAAAAGGGGACGGCAGATGAGATGGTTGGATAGCATCACCGACTCAATGGACATGAGTTTGGGTAGGCTCCAGGAGTTGGTGATGGATAGGGAGGCCTGGTGTGCTGCAGCTCATGGGGTTGCAAAGTGAGGGACACGACTGAGCAATTGAACTGAGCTGAACTGAATTCCTTTCTGTGTCTACCTTAGACCTTCTATAACTGTACTCAAAGTTCTTGGAGCTATTTTCTCTCATGCTCTGCTCGTCTTTTAAATTTTGTCAGTCTTTTTTCTTTGTTTCTTTCAGTTTGGTGATTTTATATTGTCATGTTCTCAAGCTCAGAGATTCATTC
Organism: Capra hircus; assembly: GCF_001704415.2. Classification (NCBI taxonomy): domain Eukaryota; kingdom Metazoa; phylum Chordata; class Mammalia; order Artiodactyla; family Bovidae; genus Capra; species Capra hircus. The sequence goes on from NC_030813.1 coordinate 53,395,225, forward strand.
TTCAGTCCAGTCTACTAGTGAATACATTAAAAGCATTCATCATTTCTGGTCCCCACTTACATCATCAATTTGTTCTTACATATTGTCTACTTTTTCCTTTAAATCCCTTAGTATATTAACTATAGTTTTCTTTTTAATTCCTAGTGTGATAATCTCAATATTCCTACCATAGTCTAAGTCTGTGTCTGATATTTGTTCTCTCTCCTCAAATTATATTTTGTTTTTTTGTGTTATTATTTTTTTTGGAAATCCATACATGATGTACTGAATATAAAGACCTGGGTAAATGAAATGGTGGTAAATATGTCTTCAGTTACATATTAAAGTAAGACATGGGGAACAGAAAACATTCTATATTCCAATAATTAGGTCTTAGTCTTATGATGAACCTGTGTTCCTGGACTGTGAACTTCAGTAGTGCTTCTCAGGTTCACTCCCTTACTCCCCATCCTTGGATGAGACACAATGGCTGATGGCTGAAGGAGGTTGGAGTTGTGTATGTCCTTTCCCTTAAGTAAGTTAGACTCTGATGAAATCTAGCAGGTTAGTTGCTGGTAAATTAGTTTTTCCTGAGGGCAGGCCTTACTAAGAAGACCAGAATGCCCTGCCATATTATAACATTTTTTTTTTCCCTTCCTCCTTCCAGAAGCACAAAGGAGAACTTAGAACTTAACAGGTAAAACTAAAAAATGTGTGGGTTCCTCAATGACTACATTCCCCTGGAGTTTTTATCAGACTTGTCTGTTCTAAATTACAGCAATTTATCAACTGTAATTCAGGTTTCCCCTCCCAGGGGCACTGGTTTATATTGAGGTTTCTGCTTGTGTGTTTCTGCTCTGAAATTTGATATTCTTACCTTTGATGTTAGATATCTGCTGCCTGTCTGGCTAATTGTTAGGGGCAGCAGTTTGCCCTGAACCTCACTTCTCTAGTGAAGTTAAGAAGAGTTGTTGATTTTTCAGTTTGTTTAGCTGACTTTAGAGACCAACTAATGAAAAGCATGGGAATGAGGTTGCCTGACCGTAGACTCAAGAGAGGCCAGAAGCAAATTTCTGGTACTGCAAAAAATAAGAGTCCAGAGCAGGCAAACTAGACAAAAGAAAGATAAGGACATACAGACCCAGGACTGTTGAGAGCAAGAAGCCTCCCCAAGTAACTGAATAATCCCTCTAGTAAGCCTATATGATCTGACTGATGGTTGAAAATTGACAAGATAGTTTTCACATGTAACTTTAATTATTTACTTGGGGGTGGTTGTTTGCTTTTGCCTTCCTTTTCTTTGTGTGGTTGTTTTATTTGAATTTATGAGGCTTAAAAGTATTTGGGGATTTGGGCTGTACTGTGTCTAGATTCAGAGTTACATATAAAACAGGAAAGCTAATTTTGAGCTATAACAAAATTACATAAAACCTTTTCTTTAAGATATATCAGGATGCTAAAATTTTATTTTCATAAGTTTGCAAATATTAGGAGCACAAAAATCACATTTTATGTTTCTTTATATCCCCCTTTAATCCCCATATAGGTTTCCTTTTATGTGTGGTTACTCAAAAGAACTTTAAAAATGTTCACATTGAAGTATAGTTGATTTTCAATGTTTTATTAGTTTCAAGTGTACAAAATAGTGATTTAATATTTTTATAGATTATAGCCCATCTAAAATTATTATAAAATATTGGTTACATTCCCTATGCTGTACTTTACATCCCTATATCTTATTCATTTTATACCTAGTAGGTTATACCTCTTACTCTCCTTCCTCTATCTTGCCCTTCCCTCAAAATCACTTTTAAAATGTATTTATATCAATTGGATAAACAGCAAAATATGAATTGAGATAGTAACATGGATACTGATTAGAAGATAAAGTCTGCATATTGAAACATATGTGATACTAATAACATTCATAAAAGTTGTTTGGAGAGGAAAAGAGAAAATCAGCAGGTAGAAAAGGAACCTCTTTTTTAATATTTTAATTTAATATTAATATAGAGAGTTTATAATTAATATACAGTGTTTAAAGCATGTATGTATAACAGAATATTCATATAATCAAGGTCATGTAGCTATTATGGTACTTACAAAGTAGATTATTATATTAATGGTGACTTTCATTTCCCTAAATATACCTATTTCCATTCTATTATTCTGTTATTAAAATTTGATAATGCACAGTTTCCCAAAGTGTGCAAATATTTGCTTTTTTTGTTCAGTATTAACTTCTGTAATTTCATTCAAACAGATGAGTTTTAATTCTTTCATTTTCACTGTTTCTTAACATATTCTTATGCCCATTATACATGTTGTAAACATCTTTTGTCAGTTTTTTGGCAAGATTCCTTTTTATTTTTTGAATTTCTAATCATTTAGTGTATTTTTATAACTGTAAATTATCCATTTAAATTTAGTCAAAATATTTGTCTTTTTATTTATGTTTTGATATTTTCATTCTCATTCAATAAATTCATCCATATTTTAAGAACATACAAATAATCATTTAATTTTTTTTCTGAAACTTTTATAATTTTGTCCTTCACCTCAGGCCTTATACTTCAAATGGAATAAAATGTTGTGCATATTGTGAGATATATCCCAATGGTGCTTATCTATAATGTCATTCAGATATTTCCAGACAATTTACAAATTTACTCTTTTCCTCAAATCTATTCTGCTTCCTCTCTCATAATTTACAAGTCCACAAATGCATGGTTTTGTTTCTTGATTTTTTTTTTGTGAAGAAACAAGAAATATATATTTATATTGTCTTTTTTTTCATTTAAGTGTAATTGATTTACAATGTTGAGTTAGTTTCAGGTGGACAGCAAATTGATTCAGAAATATACATATATATTCTTTTTCAGATTCTTTTCCCTTATAGGATATTATAAAATATGAATACAGAGCTATAGCACTATATAATTCTTTATATTAACCCATTTCTTGTGCTCTTCATTTCTTCTTTTTAAAAATTTTTATTTATTCATTTCTTCCTTTGGATTTGAGTTATTAATACCATCTGATATCCTTTCCTGTCGCCTGAAGAACTCCTTTTAGCACTTCTTGAGGGCAGGTTCCTTAAAATTGTTTATCTGGGTATGTCTTAATTTCTCTCTCATTTTTGAAGGAAGCTTTGTGGGATATAAAATTCTTAGTTGAAAAAAAATTCTTGGTAGATAGTTTTGTCTTTCACACTTTGAATATTCCATTCTACTGCCTTCCAGCCTTCATTGTTTCAGATGAGAAATTAGTAATTACGCTAATGTTCCATTGTACATGATGGTGGTTTTCTTTTGATGCCTTAAAGATTTTTTGTTGTTTAACAGTTTGCATGCTGTGTTTAGGTGTGGATCTTTTAGTTATCCTAGTTGGGCTGGTTAAGCTACATGCATGTGTAGATTAATGTTTCAATCAAATCTGCCAAGTTTTCAGACATTATTTTCTCAAATATTTTTTTCACAAAATTTTATTTCCTCTTCCATTACACGTATGTTGGTCTGTTGTCCCACAGTCTCTGAGGCTCCGTTCACTTTTGTTCCATTCTCATTCTTTCTGTTCTTCAGTAGATAATTTGTTGCTCTCTCTTCAAATTCACTGCTTATTTTTCTCTGATATCTTGAATCTTCTTTTCAGCCCTCCCAATGAATTTTTCAAGTAACACTTATTTCCACCCCTGGAAAAATTTTCAAGTATTGCTTATTTCTACATTTTTAATCATTTTAAAATTTTTAAATAATGTGTTTTCTTATTGAGTATCTTAATTTATTAATATTACTCTCCTACTTTCTTTTGATTCTTTAAACACAATTGCTTTTAGTTCTTTGAACATAACTGCTTTGATATCTTTGCCTGCTAAATCCAACTTCTTGGGACATTCAGAGAGAGTTTCTACTGATTTTTGCTTTTCCTCAGAATGGGTCATACTTTCCTATCTCTTTGCATTTTTTATTTGAAAGCTAGATTTTTAAATACTGTATCGTAGCAATTCTGGATTCCAATTTTTCTTCCTCCAGGCTGTCTTCTGCATTTGTGTGTTTAGTAAGTTGCTTTAGTTAAATCAGTTAAATCTGTCCCCTTTGAAAGGTATGGCTATTGAGATCTCTGCTCAGTTTATTTTCTTGTTTTTACTTTTTTTTTAATTTGAAATATTCTTTATTATAAATTTATTTTAATTGGAGGTTAATTACTTTACAATATTGTATTGGTTTTGCCATGCATCAACATGAATCCGCCACAGGTTTGCACGTGTTCCCCATCCTGAATCCCCCTCCCTCCTCCCTCCTCGTACCATCCCTCTGGGTTATCCCAGTGCACCAGGCCCAAGCGTCCAGTACCATGCATTGAACCTGGACTGGTGATTCATTTCATATATGATATTATACATGTTTCAATGCCATTCTTCCAAATCATCCCACCCTCTCCCTCTCCCACAGAGTCCAAAAGACTGTTCTATACATCTGTTTCTCTTTTGTTGCCTTGCATACAGGGTTATTATTATCATATTTAAATTCCATATATATGCACTAGTATGAAATTAAAAGACACTTACTCTTGGAAGAAAAGTTATGACCAACCTAGATAGCATATTCAAAAGCAAAGACATTACTTTGCTGACTAAGGTCCATCTAGTCAAGGCTATGGTTTTTCCTATGGTCATGTATGGATGTGAGAGTTGGACTGTGAAGAAGGCTGAGCACCAAAGAATTGATGCTTTTGAACTGTGGTGTTGGAGAAGACTCTTGGGAGTCCTTTGGACTGCAAGGAGATCCAATCAGTCCATTCTGAAGGAGATCAGCCCTGGGATTTCTTTGAAAGGAATGATGCTAAAGCTGAAACTCCAGTACTTTGGCCACCTCATGCGAAGAGTTGACTCATTGGAAAAGACTCTGATGCTGGGAGGGATTGGGGGCAGGAGGAGAAGGGGACGACAGAGGATGAGATGGCTGGATGGCATCACTGACTCGATGGATGTGAGTCTGAGTGACCTCCGGGAGTTGCTGATGGACAGGGAGGCCTGGCGTGCTGCAATTCATGGGCTCGCAAAGAGTCGGACACAACTGAGCGACTGAACTGAACTGAACTGATACTGTATTGGTGTTTTTCTTTCTGGCTTACTTCACTCTGTATATAATAGGCTCCAGTTTCACCCACCTCACTAGAACTGATTCAAATGTATTCTTTTTAATGGCTGAGTAACACTCCATTGTGTATATGTACCACAGCTTTCTTATCCATTCATCTGCTGATGGACATCCAGGTTGCCTCCATGTCCTGGTGATTATAAACAGTGCTGCAATGAACATTGGGGTACACGTGTCTCTTTCAATTTAAATCTCAATATTGATATCCTTTTATCTTCCTGTCTGTATTATTAGATAAATATAATTTCTCTCACTTTATGCTTCAGGAATGTTTCAGCTATATTTTGCCCTTTCCTCTTTCATGTAAATTTTACAGTCAGCTTGTCAATTTCTTCAAAAAAATAGCAGGTGCTCTCTATTATTTAAGGAAATAGTAATGCCAATTCTGTAGAAACTCTTTCAGAATATGGAAGAAGAGGAAATAGTTCACAACCCAGTTTTAGACACCAACATTATGTATTTATATCTTGTTATGATATCCAGTAGAGGCATAAAAAAGTACTAATCAATATCCCTCCTTTAAGATATAAAAAATTTTACCAAAATATTAGTAAATAAAACCTAACAATATAAAAAGGGCTTATACATCAAGAATAAGTGGGGCTTTTATAAACATGCAAAACTGGTTCAACATTCTTAAATAATCCAATATAATTCCCAAAAGAGAATTAATATGATTATTAATACAAATCCTAATCAATAGATTTAGATAAAACATTTGACAAAACTTAACATCTATCTTTGACTTTAAAAACAATTGAAATATTTCAGAAAAATAAGACAAAAAGATAATTTTTTTTACCAGATACTGAGTATTTATGAAAAACCTACAGATCACATCATAATTAGGGTAAGACTGGATACTTTTTCACTATGAGTAGGAAAAATACAAACATATCTACTCTCAGAACTGTTTTCCAATACAGTATTAGAATTATCAGTTAAGAATCAGGATAGAAAAAATAGCATACCGATTGGAAATAAAATGAAAGTAATAAAACTGTCTTTATTAGTAGATAATATGTTTTTCATTGTAAAATAACAGACAAGGAATTTACAAAAAGCTACCAGATTTAATAAACTGAGATAACACAGTCACTTATTAATACATCATCAAAGTATATAAAAAAGTGAACCGCATTCTTATGTACAAGAAATGAGAACTTGGAAATTTAAATATAATTAAAAGTATCAAACTTTCACTTATAGTAATGATGAGGAGATAGGACTAGATTTACTCTCTAGTCTTAAATACTCCAAGTATACATGAAAGAATGTTTTAGGCATTGTACAATAGGCAGATGGATACAGTCATCCTTGAAAGAATGAATCATTTAAATGAGTAGAATCCTAACAACTGCCCTAGTTTACTGGCTGAAGAGGATTTCCACATCACTGTTTGAGGGTGTGGGATAGAAGACCATAAAGAATCTAGCAGTACTAACATGAGTTAATGAGACAGAATTTATAGAGGCCAACTGCCTTTAAGTCACTTCAGTCATGTCCAACTCTATGCGACCCCATAGACGGCAGCCCACCAGGCTCCCCTGTCCCTGGGATTCTCCAGGCAAGAACACTGGAGTGGGTTGCCATTTTCTTCTCCAATGCAGGAAAGTGAAAAGTGAAAGTAATGTTGCTCAATAGTGTCCGACCCTCAGCAACCACATGGACTGCAGCCTTCCAGGCTCCTCCAACCATGGGATTTTCCAGGCAAGAGTACTGGAGTGAGGTGCCATTGCTTTCTCCATAGAGGCCAAAGTGGCTAGTAATTTCAGGGCAGATCAGTAAAGAGGAGAAATACACATAAAGCAAGAAACATCTGGAAATCTAGAAGTAACCTTCTGGGTCTTCAGCTACACATAGATCAGTGAAAGATCATGAAGAAAGTTTCTGATACTGGGTAAAGAACCACTAAAAATAGAAGATAAATCATTCTCTGAAGCCCATTCAGGGCTGGAATAGTTTGTATTTCACCAATCAGAACAGTAAAACCCCTTAATACACTAAGCAAAGAATGGAGTCCTTGGAATAAGATTGCCTCTCTAATGCACAAAATTTGCCCTAGACTAAAGACTGTTCTGGTCCTACCTAAAAAGACTTACATGCAAGTCTCAAAAGGGTGAAACTTTTTCCAAAAATATACTAATAGGAATACAAAAACAACCAGTACAAAACAAATAATTTATGTGTTAGTATACTGTATTGATGTTTTTCTTTCTGGCTTACTTCACTCTGTATAATCGGCTCCAGTTTCATCCATCTCATTAGAACTGATTCAAATGTATTATTTTTAATGGCTGAGTAACACTCCATTGTGTATATGTACCACAGCTTTCTTATCCATTCATCTGCTGATGGACATCTAGGTTGTTTCCGTGTCCTGGCTATTATAAACAGTGCTGCGATGAACATTCTATTCTGGTTTCCTCGGTGTGTATGCCCAGCAGTGGGATTGCTGGGTCATAAGGCAGGAATTTAGAAAGATGGTAATGATGACCCTGTATGCAAGACAGCAAAAGAGACACAGATGTGTAGAGCAGACTTTTGGACACTGAGGGAGAGGGAGAGGGTGGGATGATTTGGGAGAATGGCATTGAAACATGTATACTATCATGTAAGAAATGAATCACCAGTCAATGTTCGATGCAGGATACAGGATGCTTAGGGCTGGTGCATGGGGATGATCCAGAGAGATGATATGGGGTGGGAGGTGGGAGGGGGGATCATGTTTGGGAACTCATGTACACCCGTGGCAGAATCATGTCAATGTATGGCAAAACCAATCAGTATTGTAAAGTAAAATAAAGTAAAATAAACTGTTAAAGAATAAAAAAATAAATAATTTTACATCAGTTTAAAACAATGTAAACTTAAAAATTCCTAGCATCCCACTCAAAATTGTAAAGCATGCCAAAAATGCAGGAAAATTTGTGAAAAGTAATATAAATCATAACAAGTGACCCAGAAATGAAACAAGTGTTAGAACCAAAAGTCAAGGACATTAAACAGTTAATAAAATATAATTGTATACACAAGACTATAGAAGCTATTGTGACCATGTTATAGAGGGACATCAAAGATATATAGAAATTAAACCTATGAAATGAAAAGTATAGTTTGTAAGATAAAAATGCACTAAATGACATTATCAGCAGATTAGATAACTGACAAAGGGTACACTAGCTTAAAGCAAAGAGAACATAGACAAAAAAGTTGAGCAATGTATAATATTAGGCCAATGCTTTCTAGATAGAATTCAACTCATGAGCTTCTTACAACTCATAAAATTAAAAAACAGATTGACATTGACATTGAAGTTGCTCAGTCATGTCTGACTCTTTGCGACCCCATGGACTGTAACCTACCAGGTTCCTCCATTCATGGAATTTCCCAGGAAAGAATACTGGAGTGGGTTGCCGTTTCCTTCTCCAGGAGATCTTCCCAACTCAGGGATGGAACCTGAGTCTCCCGCATTGTATAGACGCTTTACCGTCTAAGCCACCAGGGAAGTCCCATAATATTAACTGACTCACTTATATATAACTAATTATACATAATTGATTCAGTTTATATATGACATTGACATTAAAAAAATAGATTAGACTCCATAAAAAATAAAAACTGAGATTTGAAAAAGATATTCTAAAGGAAATGGAAAGACCTGCCACATTTTAAAAGGAATTGGGACCACAACATACAAAGAACTTTCAAAATTCAATAAGTAAACACCCAACTTAATGCCCTTTTTAAAAAGAGGAACAAATTATTGAAACAGAAAATGCTCAGTAGAGAAGAGAGAATGAAAATGAGAGCAAGAAAAGACGTTCAAAAATGTTAGACATCAGTTCTGATGAAATGGATGAAACTGGAGCCGATTATACAGAGTGAAGCAAGCCAGAAAGAAAAACACCAATATAGTATACTAACACATATATATGGAATTTAGAAAGATGGCAATGACGACCCTGTATGCAACACAGGAAAAAAGACACAGATGTGTATAACGGACTTTTGGACTCAGAGGGAGAGGGAGAGGGTGGGATGATTTGGGAGAATGGGAATTCTAACATGTATACTACCATGTAAGAATTGAATCGCCAGTCCATGTCTGACGCAGGGTGCAGCATGCTTGGTGCTGGTGTATGGGGATGACCCAGAGAGATGTTGTGGGGAGGGAGGTGGGAGGGGGGTTCATGTTTGGGAACGCATGTAAGAATTGAAGGTTTTAAAATTTAAAAAATAAAAAACTAAAAAAAAAACAATAATGAAAAATCAATATGTTTAAATGTTAAATAAAATAAAATAAATAAACAAACAAACAAAAAATAATGCCTAGGGATAACAAGCATCTTTTAAATAAAGTCTTAATATTTGAATTAAAAAAAAAAAGTTAGACAATAGGAAAATTCAAATTAAAACCAAAATGAGATACCACTATATAACATTCTGATGTGTGTAGAGTTTGAGTTTCAGGGTGGGTAGTTTAGGATCCCTAAATGGAAGGATTCTTTCTATACTTAATTCAAAAAATTCCTTAGCCATTTTACATTAAATATTCCAGTTTTCTCCATTCTCTCTTGATTTCTTTCAGAAAACCCAATTACATTTATGTTACTTAAGACCTTGTCATCCTATCCTGTAAGTCTCTGAACCTGTATTTTGTATTGCACTTTGATTCTCTGAGATGCATTATCTTAAATTTTTTCCTGTGTAGCTTCCACTCCTTACTTGTGTTCTTAACTTTAATTTGATATTTTGACCCACTCACTGACTTTTAGATTTTACTTGTTACTTCTGGTTCTGCAAGTTTTATAGGGGTGCTAATAACCTCAGATATGCAGATGACACCACCTTTATGGCAGAAAGTGAAGAGGAACTAAAAAATCTCTTGATGAAAGTGAAAGTGGAGAGTGAAAAAGTTGGCTTAAAGCTCAACATTCAGAAAACCAAGATCATGGCATCTGGTCCCATCACTTCATGGGAAATAGAAGGGGAAACAGTGGAAACAGTGTCAGATTTTATTTTGGGGGGCTCCAAAATCACTGCAGATGGTGACTGCAGCCATGAAATTAAAATACGCTTACTCCTTGGAAGGACAGTTATGACAAACCAAGATAGCATATTCAAAAGCAGAGACATTACTTTGCCAACAAAGGTCCGTCTAGTCAAGGATATGGTTTTTCCTGTGGTCGTGTATGGATGTGAGAGTTGGACTGTGAAGAAGGCTGAGTGCCAAAGAATTGATGCTTTTGAACTGTGGTGTTGGAGAAGACTCTTGAGAGTCCCTTGGACTGCAAGGAGATCCAACCAGTCCATTCTGAAGGAGATCAACCCTGGGATTTCTTTGGAAGGAATGATGCCAAAGCTGAAGCTCCAGTACTTTGGCCACCTCATGTGAAGAGTTGACTCATTGGAAAAGACTGTGATGCTGGGAGGGATTGGGGGAAGGAGGAGAAGGGGACAACCGAGGATGAGATGGCTGGATGGCATCACTGACTCAATGGACATGAGTCTGAGTGAACTCCGGGAGTTGGTGATGGACAGGGAGGCCTGGCATGCTGCAATTCATGGGGTCACAAAGAGTCGGACACGACTGAGCAACTGAACTGAACTGAACTTATACACTACTTAGGTTTTTATATAAATTTTTCTTATTTTAATATTCTTGTTTTCCAAGCTAAATTTTAAAAATTTAAATGTATTAAGCATAGCTATATTCCAAACATAATATATTTGCAAAAAGGTAGAACTGAATTCTGCTGTTTGCTAATTCTGATATTCTATCCCTGAGGCATTAATTCTTTCTGCACATTGTTTTGAAAGGTGAGAAGCTACTATTCCTTGAAGTTTTCTGTTTGGGTGATATTTACAGCCTAAAGAGAGTAATTGAGATTATGTCTTATCATTTGGGGGCAACATAAACTTAAATCCACTTACTTTGGGACTTATTTGGGTAATACAGATGGTATCGTACGAACCCAAAGGTGTTCCAACTCTGGTTGCAAAATCTCAGCCTTTTTTAAGAAATTATTTGGAAGTGTTATTTTGCACATGTAGTTACCATATATTTCTTTAAAACATGTTGATAAAAGCCTTAATATATTTTATCAGAGCACACTTCAACAAAGTATATGTATTCTGTCTCAAAATCTCAGTCTCATTTTGTTATGTAGACATAAGAACTAATTGCTGAAACTTATAGGAAGTAATTCAGAATTCTCAGAATAGAAAAAGAATATGTATTTTTCTCCTTAAATTCATTCTATTAATAATCAACATAAAATCCTGATCTACCAGAGTGCAAATGAAAATTTAGAACCAAAGATTATATATAATTAATTGAATATCCCTAAGATGAGCAAAAGTCACTTATATCGATAGTTGTCTAAGAATTTATATATTGCAGCGCTGTTGAAAGGATTCTATCAGTTAGAAAATGTCAATTAGCATATCATTCTGTCAGCATTAACTTTTTAATAGGGCAAAGCACTGAATTATTTACATAGAACAACCAGAATCTACACAACGTTCTTCAGGACTATTTTAACATTCAAATTTAGTAAACATTTTGTTTTAATATACATATATGTTAAAAGAGTAGTGTATATATTGACAACTGGAATAGCATTTATTTCAAATTTTAATTATTCTATAATGAACACATTTATATTTTAAAATAACAGTATTGTAAAGTAAAAATAAAAACTAAAAATAATAAAATAAATAAAATAAAATAAATAAAATAAAATAACAAATATGAAATATATACAACTAAATGTTAAATATATTTCTTTACATTGTTTTGACAGACATATGCTTCTCAAATTCACAAACACAAGATATGCAGAATGTTTAGAATCCTGTTTGATGAAAAACGACTTTTACATCCTGAGACTACTAACAGTTCTGGGACAACTTTCAAAGAAAGAATAGAGTTTATCATTAGAGAATTCAAAAAATAAAATTTTGTACTTTGACTTTTAAAAGTTGGCAATTTATCCAAGTTTTGAGGTGAATAGAATTCAACTAAAAAGGTTGAAGTAATGACATTAATCACACTCTTTTTTTTGAGAGTCTGTATGAATTTTTCTTTCATGTCAGGATCCTAGAATAAATTTAATGTGATTGAATGATTCTACAAATTTATTATATTTTGTTGTATGTTTTTTTTTTCACTGTAGGAGACAGGAAGAATAAAAGAAAAGTAGGTCCTGGCAAGGGCCGCAAAAGAAATTTATAATTATTGATAAACTGGATGCTAACTGGCGTCCAGAGTCATGTTTTATGTATCTGTTGGAAAATCTATAGATAAGAATATTAGTCTTAGTTACTGATTTGTTATTGATTACTGATTTTTAGTTACTCAGTGGTTACTGATCACTTTGGTCTTTGGCCCTGAAGGCCACATGAGTTATAGTTTAACTTTCCTTCACGGCTGAGAGTATAATAAAGTTGGCTTGGATTCAGTTTCAGCACCTTCACTTTGGAGCAGTGCTGGTCCCCTGATCCTCGCTTTTCATTGAATTCTTGTGTCTTGTTTCTCATTCTCCCACCTTATTGCGCTTTCAGAAACCTTGCTTGTTGAGTCGGTCTCGACATTTCAGAAAAATTTGTATTTGTATAAAATTTGTACATTTCTGAGCTGAAAACAGAACTATAGATTTTTTTTTCTAATTAGAATCTGAGACTGAAATGAACAAATTGGCATGAGAGGAATATTAGTTTCAAAATATTCTTAGAAACAATGTTATACGTATTTATGAAAGGGAAGCAGGAGAAGAGAGTCTATAAACTACTGAATTCTGAATGAACATTGCAGGATATTCTGAGGGCAGTTTAAGTTCTTAATTGATTTTCCCAGTTCAGCCTTAAAAGGAGCCATGGGGCTAGTTTATACTAGTAGTCTTGCTTTATGGACCTAAAAGAATAAGGGTATAAAGTATCACATATTCCAAAGAATTCATGTCATAAAATGAGACTATCAGATAAAGAAATGAATATATGTGTTTCGTACCTTAAAGACATGATGTTAAAAAGTTTCAACTGTAAAAATTAGTTTTAAACCATTTTAATTATTTTAATATACATAATTTTGAGAGGCAAAATGTGAAACTTAGGTGTTTTAGGTTGAATTCCTGGGGGAGCAGTTTCTAAGACCAAGATCATTTTATAGGAAGTTATTTGGGGTCCTCTCTCAGTGTGTGGACCTACTAGGAAAGGGAAGGAAACAGGACTAACAGAAAGCAAAACTGGGCTGCAGCATAGTCTCAGCTGAGCCTCCATAGAATTCTGGAGCTAGGATAACCATTCACTGTGCTGCCTTGTGAGGCTGTGGTCAATGATATGTCAAGTAGTGGTAGGATTTGGCTGCTTTCATTTGGGAAAGTGGGCATGACTTAGTCGAGGCCTCTCTTCTCAGCTAAGGATAGTCTCAGAGAAGGCTGACCATTGAGCTGTATGAGGCAGCAATTGGGGAAATGTTACTCCACTTTGGGGGAAGGGGTGGAAAATTCCACCAACAGAGGAGCTTGGCGGACTATAGTCCATGGGGCCGCAGAGTCAGACATGACTGAGCAACTGAGTACACAGCACAAGGATTCAGCAGAGCAATCTCCACGTTATTTGACACTTACACGTGCTAAGGTGTCTCATTGTGCTAAGTTTTAAATAGGTATATTTCATTTTCTCTTTGAGACATCTCTAAACCCATCACTGAGGCCCAAAATATGAATAAAATTGCCCAGTTCAGTTCAGTCCAGTTCAATCCCTCAGTCATGTCCGACTCTTTGCAACACCATGAATCGCAGCACGCCAGACCTCCCTGTGCATCAACCAACTCCTGGAGTTCACTCAGACTCACGTCCATCAAGTCAGTGATGCCATCCAGCCATCTCATCCTCGGTCGTCCACTTCTCCTCCTGTCCCCAATCCCTCCCAGCATCAGAGTCTTTTCCAATGAGTCAAGTCTTCCCATGAGGTGGCCAAAGTACCTCAGAGTCTTTTCCAAAGAGTCAACTCTTCACATGAGGTGGCCAAAGTACTGGAGTTTCAGCTTTAGCATTATTCTTTCCAAAGAAATCCCAGGGTTGATCTCCTTCAGAATGGACTGGTTGGATCTCTGTGCAGTCCAAGGGACCCTCAAGAGTCTTCTCCAGCACCACCGTTCAAAAGCATCAATTCTTTGGCGCTCAGCTTTCTTGACAGCCCAATGCTCACATCCATAAATGACCACTGGAAAAACCATAGCCTTGACTAGATGGACCTTTGTTGGCAAAGTAATGTCTCTGCTTTTTTTTTTTTTAATTTTTTTTTAATTTTTTAAATTTTAAAATCTTTAATTCTTACATGCGTTCCCAAACATGAACCCTCCTCCCACCTCCCTCCCCATAACATCTCTCTGGGTTATCCCCATGCACCAGCCCCAAGCATGCTGTATCCTGCGTCAGACATAGACTGGCGATTCAATTCTTACATGATAGTATACATGTTAGAATGCCATTCTCCCAAATCATCCCACCCTCTCCCTCTCCCTCTGAGTCCAAAAGTCCATTATACACATCTGTGTCTTTTTTGCTGTCTTGCATACAGGGTCGTCATTGCCATCTTTCTAAATTCCATATATATGTGTTAGTATAATGTATTGGTGTTTTTCTTTCTGGCTTACTTCACTCAGTATAATCGGCTCCAGTTTCATCCATCTCATCAGAACTGATTCAAATGAATTCTTTTTAACGGCTGAGTAATACTCCATTGTGTATATGTACCACAGCTTTCTTATCCATTCATCTGCTGATGAACATCTAGGTTGTTTCTGCAAGCAATAAATGCTGGAGAGGGTGTGGAGAAAAGGGAACCCTCCTACACTGTTGGTGGGAATGCAAACTAGTACAGCCACTATGGAGAACAGTGTGGAGATTCCTTAAAAAATTGCAAATAGAACTACCTTATGACCCAGCAATCCCACTTCTGGGCATACACACCGAGGAAACCAGAATTGAAAGAGACACATGTACCCCAATGTTCATCGCAGCACTGTTTATAATGTCTCTGCTTTTAAAAATACTATCTAGGT
Organism: Capra hircus; assembly: GCF_001704415.2. Classification (NCBI taxonomy): domain Eukaryota; kingdom Metazoa; phylum Chordata; class Mammalia; order Artiodactyla; family Bovidae; genus Capra; species Capra hircus. Next base: position 53,410,435 of record NC_030813.1, read on the forward strand.
TGGTCGTAACTTTTCTTCCAAGGAGCAAGCGTCTTTTGATTTCATGGCTGCAGTCACCATCAGCAGTGATTAAAATCTGACACTGTTTCCACTGTTTCCCCTTATATTTCCCATGAAGTGATGGGACCAGATGCCATGATCTTCGTTTTCTGAATGTGGACCTTTAAGCCAACTTGTTCACTCTCCACTTTCACTTTCATCAAGAGGCTTTTTAGTTCCTCTTCACTTTCTGCTCAGTTCAGTTTCATTCAGTTGCTCAGTTGTGTCCGACTCTTTGCGACCCCATGAAATGCACCATGCCAGGCCTCCCTGTCCATCACCAACTCCTGGAGTTCACTCAGACTTAACGTCCGTTGAGTTGGTGATGCCATCCAGCCATCTCATCCTCTGTCGTCCCCTTCTCCTCCTGCCCTCAATCCCTCCCAGCATCAGAGTCTTTCCCAATGAATCAACTGTTTCCATGAGGTGGCCAAGTACTGGAGTTTCAGCTTTAGCATCATTCCTTCCAAAGAAATCCCAGGGCTGATCTCCTTCAGAATGGACTGGTTGGATCTCCTTGCAGTCCAAGGTACTCTCAAGACTACCAGTAAATAGGTAGGATAGCCAGAATGCTGACATTTCTGAGAGCCAACACTTAACAACTTTGAAACTGCTTTTGTCAAGTTCACAAGACAATTTTCTCAGCAAGTTCTAATTTGTCATATTCTTGTCTATAGAAATGTAGGTATAGGGAGACCTGTTTCATAGATTGAAAGCTCTAGGCTAATAGGAATAGTTATTAAGATATAATTATAATTTTATTATATATATATATATACACACACACACACACACACACACACACACACACACACACACACATATATATGTATATGGAGAAGGAAATGGTAACCCACTCCAGTATTCTTGCCTGCAGAATCCCAGGGACAGAGGAGCCCGGTGGGCTGCTGTCTATGGGATCACACAGAGTCGGATACGACTGAAGTGACTTAATAGCAGCAGCATATATATATACATACTACAGGATGCATTTCATCTTAAAATATGTCTTCTGATGGTTGTATTAATGGTGAGGTTACTCAAGCAAAAAGAAGTGAAGAATTCATTCCTTCTTTCCCAATTTCATTCTTTCTTTCCATAATGCGAGTTTACAGTTTCGCATTGCTGTCCAACAAGCAGGTCCCTCAACTATGACTGATTACTGGCATAACGAGGATGTGGTGCGCATTTGCAGCTGTATTTTAATGTGCTATTTAGATTTTTTTCTCTTTTATTATATCTATGTATATACACACATATATTACATACACATATGTGTACATGTGTATATATATATATATATATATACACATATGTATATATACACACACCGACGTGAGTGTGAGTGAACTCCGGGAGTTGGTGATAGACAGGGAGGCCTGGCGTGCTGCTACTCATGGGGTCGCAAAGAGTCGGACACGACTGAGCAGCTGAACTGAACTGAACTGAAAATTATTCCATGATTGCATATTCTTTGGTATCTTCTTGTTTGCATTGTCTATGTGCATAATTTTTATACATCAGTGTTCTAGGACCTGTTAATGGGAAACATGTCTTTTACTGATATTATATCCTCACTGTGGGCCAAAGTTTAAACAATGACAGCAGTTTTTCTTTTTTTTTCCCCCCTCGATAGATATTTGTAAAATCCTAAATCCAAATCAGAAAGTGCTGTGTGATATAACAGGATATGCATGAGTAGGGGACCCTAACAGCTTGATTTAAATACCAGACTTGACCTTGAACAAGTCTCATAAGTTCATTTAATTTCCTTTACAGAAAACCAGCAATAATATTATTTTTTTTCTGACCTCACTCGTTTGCTCCAAAGTAAGAGCTGATGTAGGTTAATTGTAAAGAAATGCAAATTACTTGAAGATGATAAAATAGTATTATTACAATTATTAATTTGGTTAAAATATTTTGCAATTTAATTTTTTGTCCAAGTTGTTTTTAAAATCTGACCAGGTCACTTCAGAACAAATTTCCTGGAGTCAGGCTGTTGCTACCCTCTCTATATGAACTTGTGCCCTCCTGGTCCACTCAGTCTCTGCTACTCACACAGTTCTAGTTTTTAGACCTTTTCAGACATTGTTCCAGCCTGTTTGCTATAGGCATTTGGGTTTATAACATCTGGTTTATATTCATTAACTCTTCCAAGTTATATCTTAGACTTCAGAAAACAATATTCTTACCCAATATTATGCACAATCCCTACAAAATTTTATTCATAAAATAATGATTTAAAATGTTGCTTCTGGTTTTTGAACTGAATTGATATGCTTGTTTTAAAAATGTCTTTAGCATTAATTAAAATCTAAATGTTGCTAATGGATTTTTTAAAATTTTGCTATTCTCAAACTTTTTATAAGGATTTTGTAGGAAATGTTTTTTATTTAGTTTAGAAAAAAGAATAGCATATTATTAAAAGACTTCTTTTTAATAATGGGGCTTGTGTAATTTCCAAATTGTGATGCTTACGTTTGGTACAAAGAAACTCAAATCTATTGTTAAATATTTATGCTATAAAATGTCTATGCTTAGGAGAGATTTTGACAAAATTGTTCTCATGATTTCCCCTGTTACTTGATTGTTAATATGTAACAGGGAGAAATCATGTGCCCTAATTCAAGTCTGCATTTAGTCTATTCTCATCTTTCAGATTTTTATTATTTTAAATTATTCACTTCAGAAGGAGGGAAAGAGGGGGAAGGAGAGAGAGAGAGGGAAAGGAGAGATGGAGGAAGGGAAGAAAGAATGGAAGAGAGGAAGGGAAGAAAGAATGGAAGAAAGGAAGGAGAAAAGAGAAAAGGAAGAAATAAATGCATTATTTATTTTAATCTAAAGTGTGTGCTCTTTTGGGTAATATAATTAACCATTATTTGCAATATCTCAGTTGATAAAGAATCCGCCTGGAATGCAGAAGACTCCAGTTCAATTCCTGGGTCGGGAAGAACCCCTGGAGAAGGGATAGGCTACTGACTCCAGTATTTTGGGGCTTCCCTTGTGGCTCAGCTGGTAAAGAATTTGCAATGCAGCAGACCTGGGTTGGGAAGATCCCCTGGAGAAGGGATCCCTGGGTTGGGTAGATCCCCTGGAGAAGGGAAACACTGCCCACTCTAGTATTCTGGCCTGGAGAATTCCACAGGCTGTATAGTCCATGGGGTCACAAAGAGTCAGAAAGCAGTGAGCGACTTTCACTTTCACAGAAAAAAACATTAACTTCTTCACTGTGGGTGATCAATTGATTTTACAGATTTGAAAAAAATAAAATAGTTAATAATACTGGAAGGACTTTTGTAGATTATTTGTTCCAACCTCCATATTTAACCCAGAAAGTTTTAATAACATGTCCAAGGACACTGGCATAGCTGACTAATGTTCAAGTGAGAAATACACCAGTAAATTCTACATTAGATTTCCAGGCTAGATTTCTTTCTGCTATTCAGCCCAGTAGTCTTTGAATTTACATAGCTCTTAACATCTCAGGTCTCATTTACACCCAGAATGATCATAATATATAGAGGTTTTATTGTTAATTGGGTTATCCTACTTCCTTAAGTGAAAAGGAAAATTCAAACCAGTTAAGTTTTACTTTACCACTTTTACAAAGAGGTGATAAAGAACCTTGCTATGAACTTTGGAATGACTTTATTTGCTTGAGAGTCAGGATTCTGTGTGTGAAGATACTAAATTTATCTTGATGTTAGTTACATCTTTCCTATGAGGGAATGTATTTTAATTATCTATGACATAAAAATTAGTGATTAATGATCATTAGCAATAACCTTAAAATATGTAATACGTGATGATGCTTCTGAAGTTATACTGATGACTATGTTGGTAAAACAGAATTCATCTGTAACATTTAACTGACTTTAAAGTACATGCTTTATATAAAGCGCCTATTTTTTTGCACAGAGCCAAAGGGAATATATGATTTTTTTTTTACTTCTATAACTAATTCTTCTGTAGACACATACAGAAACAATCATGTTCACTTCAAGGCAAAAACCTAATACAGAAAAAAAAATGGCAAATAATTTATAGAATTCCTTTGACAATTTATTTTTCTGCTTCTTATTATTGTTCATCTACATTTACAACTGCATGGGCTCATGAACTCCTCTAAATGGATTGCTCCTAGGTAAAATAAAATCTTTTGTGCACCACGTATTAAATATATTTGGACTTACTGTGCAGCCCATGTGAATTTTCAGACTATTAATGTGGCTAGTTAGTAATGTTTATTAAACAAGGAAAAAGGAAATACAGATAACTATAGAAAACATATCTCTCACTTAAAGATATCACACATTCTAGGAGAGAAAGCAGACAAGAAAACAGACAATTGCAATGTGAATATAAAACTGTAAAAAAATATAAGGAAACTACTGTCGTATACAGAAGAGAGAGTTGGTTAATTCTGCTCAGAGTAATGGAGTTAGCTTTGCCAAAAACTAGACTTTTCAAACCATGGCACAGAACCCATCAGAGATTTAAAACTCAATGTGTTGCTCAGGTTAGAACTAGGCAATCAGGAAGCAATCCTTCGAACTACAGGTAAGCTCCTGCTGATTTTATGGGCAGGAAGAGAAAGTTGTTATGTCTCTGCAATTTATGGCCTGAAGCTTGCTTGTTACATGCACATTGGTAGGGCCTCAGGGGACAGATTTCCAGGGCAGTAGCCATGTAGAGATAGTCAAAGCACCACCGTGAACAGTTCTAGAGTGCCAGCTTCCACACACAGAAAGGTGGTCATCCAATAGTCAGAGCTTTTTTTTTTTTTTTTTTTTTTAGTTTACCAAGGGATCGTGGCTGGAGCTGATTATCTTCACATCCATGTTGCTGACTAGTTGTGCAACAACAAGAATCTGCAACAGAAGCCTCCTTCTTCCTGCAATATCCCTCCAGTACCATCTGCTATGAAAGTGACATGTGCACTTTAAAGGTGAAATTCTGAAAGGAATTCCAGCCTTGACTCCAGAGCAGATATTAAGGGGAGCAGTTGAAACTGAAATATAATAAAGTGATAAAGGAAAAAGAGGCATGGGGAAGAAATTAAACATATCTGACACAAAGAAGACCCTGGTTAGTGATAAATTTAGACTATCTAATCCAATTTCAAATGAAACACACAATTCTCTTATATATATCAAACTTATATGTGAAAATTCATGGCTTTGTTTTACTTTTGATAATAAAATAATGCTTAGAAATATCAAAGACTTTTTCATATACCCTTGTCTCCCTCAGTCAAAACTATTTGGTCTTATGGAAAATAATACCATACCTCTTTAGGCTAATATATTTATTATACAATTTATTATTATCAGGACTTATTATGCTATCTTTAGATTAATGAATCATCTTCTCTGCTTACCAAGAGATTAAGAATCTTTCACTTTAAAATTTCAAGGTCATTTTATTAAATATAAGAAGTGAGAAATACCGTAAACAACATTACTTATTCAGTTATTATTGTAAGTTCAAGCTGTTCAGCAAAGTTACTACTGGGCAATAAAGTTTTATATATTTGCATATATATAAGTAATATATATATGTATGTTATATATGTGTTTATATATACATATATATGTATATACCCAGACATGTATATGTATGAACGTATACATAAAGTCTTATATATGTGTGTGGACGTCACTCAGTCGTGTCTGACTCTTTGCAACCCCATGGGACTGTAGTCCACCAGATTCCTCTGTGCATGGGGATTCTCCAGGCGAGAATAGTGGAATGGGGTGCCAAACCTGATCAAACCTGAGTCTCCCACATTGCAGGTGAATCTATACCATCTGAGCCACCAAGAAAGCCCATTACATAGACTACTGCTTCACAAATATTATATGTTAAATTTCTACTTTCAAATGAATTTTATCTCCATTAAATATCAGAAGTAAATTTTATAAATAATAAATTTGACATGACTATTCACTCTATCTGATTCATTTGCAGGATATTTTCAAATGTTTATCACATTTTAAGATTTCTATAGGACAGAAAGAATTATGGCTGCAAAGATGATTGTCCCATCTGGAATTTATACATTTTAATCTTTAAAAATACATAAATTCTCAAATTTCATACAGAATAAATTATGTAGCTTTTCATTATCCATCTGATTACATCTAATCATCCTACAGTGTGTATGTGTAGGTGCACTTATAACTGTGTTCAAATATCTGTAAAATGCAAGATAGGAATATGGCTCAAATTTTTTTAATTTAGAAAATGAACTATGATAATTAAGATTAAACTTCATACATATAACTTTTTGATGTCATTGTCTATAGTCTTTAGTCTGTCATTTCAGAAGTTTTTTGGTCTTCCCAAAATAATAGCATTAAGACTGAGCCTTTAATATAATAAAATATAATATGAATCAAGACATAGGCATCCTTAACATGGCTAATATAGGAAAATCTGTAATAAAACATATGGCAAACAGATATTGAGCAAACCAAACCTCAATTGTAATAGTATGCCTTGATAAATTATGTTGATTAAGCAAAATGATATAAAAGCAATATTAGATTAGCCCTCTGGAGTCAGGGAATTTACAAACTAATTGGGAAAAGGAAATGCAGGTAGTTTCCTCCTTTCAAACATAATGTGCTTAGGTTAACTATGTAGAAATCAAGTAACAGGCTTAAGGTTATTATGGGCCACTACTGAAAAACATTTTAAGCTTTAATTACCTCTCCCTTATAGAGCATGAGAGTAGATGAATTTTAGCTCTACTACCAGTTCTGGTGGCAGCACCTCTTCAGTTTCAGGAGGGCTACCTATATCCTGGTGAGGGTATTTTTCCTTGCAAATATACTGGGATTTTTCTAATTTGCATATTTATAACACAGCAAGTAGGTATAGGTAGCAGAGTCAGCATCAGCTGATGATTGATTATATCAATGATTAACATCTTGATGTTTTACCATTTGCATATAGCCAATCACAGACAGGGTGTAAAAAGCAACAACCCTAGAGAACCCAACTCCAGAAAATGAATTCCTCATTATAGCAAATAGGAATCCTGAACTTTCATGCTCCATGGCACTTGCTTCCACAACAGATTACCTGCTCTTCCCTTTCCTAAAGCTTCATGGTTTGAGAAAAATCTATTCCAATCAAGTACCCAAAGAAACAAATGATTAAGATATTATGGTCTTGAAACTGTACCACATAGAAGTGTGTATGAGTTCTATACATATTAAAAAGGGTTTAACTATTAACATTATAACACAGTTCACTATATGTCTTAAGTCTAAGAATGAAAATATATTTAAAATATAATATTTAATGTTACATATCTGATATATATATATATCTTCCTTAATATGTGTTTACCTTAAGTAAACAATATAGCAGATATTTATCCAGTAAAGATGGGTTTATTTGGGAGCAGCAGATGAATCACGTGCAAGATCCTGGAGGGCAAGAAAAGAACACTTTTATAGTAAAAAAAAAGGAGCTTGGGAGAGCTATTGCAAACAGAGAGTTTATGACTTTTCATTGGTTGAGTCCTATCCAGGAAAGAAAAGTCTTTCTTTTTCCTGTTGGCTTCTGCTATCATTGCAGGCAGTGAAAGTCTTCCAACTCTGAGGTTTCTCTTCATTAATTTTTATGTATGCTATGTATCCTTTCCAATTAAACACAAGAATGTAAAACTTTAATTTGTAATTTTTATTTGTGTGTAGATTGCAGGTAAGATTTCAGAGCATTTCAATTAATAGCCTCTAAGATATGCAGATGACACCAACCTTATGGCAGAAAGTGAAGAGGAACTAAAAAGCCTCTTGATGAAAGTCAAAGAGGAGAGTGAAAAAGTTGGCTTAAAGCTCAACATTCAGAAAATGAAGATCATGGCATCTGGCCCCATCACTTCATGGCACATAGATGGGGGAACAGTGGAAACAGTGTCAGACTTTATTTTATTGGGCTCCAAAATCACTGCAGATGGTGACTGCAGCTCTGAAATTAAAATACACTTTACTCCTTGGAAGGACAGTTATGACCAACCAAGATAGCATATTCAAAAGCAGAGACATTACTTTGCCAACAAAGGTCCATCTAGTTAAGGCTATGGTTTTTCCAGTGGTCATATATGGATGTGAGAGTTGGACTGTGAAGAAAGCTGAGCACCAAAAAATTGATGCTTTTGAACTGTGGTGTTGGAAGACTTTTGAGAGTCCCTTGGACTGCAAAGAGATTCAATCAGTCCATTCTAAAGGACATCAGTCCTGGGTGTTCATTGGAAGGACTAATGCTAAAGATGAGACTCCAATACTTTGGCCACCTCACGTGAAAAGTTGATTCATTGGAAAAGACCCTGATGCTGGGAGGGATTGGGGGCAGGAGGAGAAGGGGATGACAGAGGATGAGATGGCTGGATGGCATCACCGACTCAATGAACATGAGTTTGAGTAGACTCCAAGAGTTGGTGATAGACAGGGAGGCCTGGCATGCTGCAATTCATGGGGTCACAAATAGTCAGACACGACTGAGTGACTGAACTGAAATAAACTGAAGATAAAATAGACTTTAATGTGTAATCACATTAATATATACTGAAATATTGTAAAGCAAATGGCAGAGTGTATTACTACAAATAGCTACAAAAGTAAATATATTTGAATTTGAGTATTGATAAATAATCAATATTAAGAGTTTATCTTTTTACAGGCCAAATGTGGTAGCAATCATAGCTCAAATGTTAGTTATTCTGCTACTTTCTGGAAATATCTTTAAAGAAACAGAGCAATAGACAGGAAAACTCAGCAAACTCGAAAATATCAAACAGCAGTGATCATTGTAGTGATATCAAACTACTGAAAACTCTCCTTGAACAGTGTAAAATGTGTATGAGGAGAAACTGGTGTTTTCAGTTTAAAAAATTGAATTTATGTACATGTCTGCTTGATGTAAGATAATAATTCATAATAATTAATAGTATTGTTAAATGTATTCCTCTTTAAAAATTTAGTTAACATTTGAATGTCTACAAATGCTTCTGAGCTCATTAGTATTTACTGCCGGATTATGCATAAGAAAAAAAAATTCAACTGAATGACTTTCCAGCGCAGACAACAAAAAGCTTTTATAAACACGTTAATGATGGAAATAGTGTTTTCACTCAGTATGTACTGAAGCATAATGAAGTTAGGCCTCCAAACCAAAACATATTTTCCCTCAGGGGAAAACAATCATTTAAGTAACCATTGATTTGTTATCTAGTGCCTTGACACTTTATGATGAGCCCTTTCAAAGCATGTTGATCGTACTTATCTAATAATTAATAATGCATATAGGAAAAGAAAAAGTATCATCTCCCAGGAAATATTTGCCTTATCAAGCACTGAAACTTTTTGTGTGTTTAATGTATGCTTACAGATCAAAACATCATTGAATTACAAATGTTAAAATATTCATAAATTTGTTTTAATCATGTTTACTTAGAAATAAGTAGTGATCATAAGACATGTTATAGACTGTATTATTCCTCCCAGCTCCAAATTGTAGCATTTGCTGTTCTCTTAGCACAAAATATTTTTAAATTTCATAGAAATTTTGACAACTTAGAATAATCAGCATCTATATATTCAGAGAGCTAGTTTAGTGATTAAAAATTGTTTTCTAACTTCTTGTTATGGAATATAAAATATGAAACAACATACAATAATTTAAAATGACTACTTATTTTATCAAAATATAAATTAATTTCACATCACTTAATTAACATGTTAGACTGGATGAGCACAAGCTGGAATCACAATTGCTGGGAGAAATATCAATAACCTCAGATATGTAGATGACTACCTTTATGGCAGAAACTGAAGAAGAACTAAAGAGCCTCTTGATGAAAGTGAAAGAGGAGAATGAAAATGTTGAATTAAAACTCAACATTCAGAAAACTAAGATCATGGCATCTGGTCCCATCACTTCATGGAAAATAGATAGGGAAACAATGGAAAGAGCGACAGACTTTATTTTTGTGGCTCCAAAATCACTGCAGATGAGACTGCAGCCATGAAACTGAAAGACACTTGCTCCTTGGAAGAAAAGCTATGAACAACTTAGACAGCATATTAAAAAGCAAAGACTTTGCCAAGAAAGTCAGTCTAGTCAAAGCTATGGCTTTTCAAGTAGTAATGTATGGATGTGAGAGTTGGACTATAAAGAAAGCTGAATGCTGAAGAATTGATGCTTTTGAACTGTGGTGTTGGAGAAGACTCTTGAGAGTCCCTTGGCCTGCAAAGAGTTCCAACCAGTCCATCCTAAAGGAAATCAGTCCTGAATACTCATTGGAAGGACTAATGCCGAAGCTGAAACTCCAATACTTTGACCACCTGATGTGAAGGACTGACTCATTAGAAAAGACCCTGATGCTGGGAAAGGTTGAAGGCAGGAGGAGAAGGGGACAACAGAAAATGAGATGGTTGGATAGCATCACCGACTCAATGGACATGAGTTTGTATAAGGTCCAGGAGTTAGTGATGGACTGGGAAGCCTGGCATGCTGCAGTCCACAACTTGCAAAGAGTTGGGCACTATTGAGCAACTGAAGAACTGAACTGAATTAACAAAATGACATTGATATTTACTCAGGAACCCACTGCAAACAAACATACAACATTGTGAAATCATATAATAACTTGTGATATAAAGTATAAATGACAAGAAGTCAAAATCAGGAGGTAAATTAAATGTCCAAGCAAGATAAGAAAAATGAAAATTGAAAATTTAATTACAACAGTTTTTTCTTACAAATGGCAAATATTTTGCAAAAGACTGGGAAAAATTCCTGAATATGCATTAAGACTCTTAAATGGTCATTTCACTAGTGAGAAATATGGAGGGAAGCTTATTTTATAATTTTTATTATACCTTCCATTAATTTATTTACAACAATTTGAAATTTTCTTACAAATTAATATTAGAATTTTAAAAAAACTAAACTTTTAGGGTGAAAACAAAGTCTGAAGAACAAGATATTTAACCTTTGCATTAGATAATTCCTGGAAAGAACTTCATATTTTGGTGAAGGAAGGAGTTCTAGTTACTTAGACTTCATGCCTTACTCTGGGGAAGATTGTATGTTTGACTATAACAAAATCAATAAATGAAAGAATTAGACTAAATGTTTTTTAACTATAATTTGAATCTATGCTTATATGGCTACTAAAGAAATTCTATAACATTTGGGACATCTGTTAGCTTTTTCCTTGGATCTGGTTTTTTAAAATAATTCTGAATAAATTAGCATTATTTTGTACACTGGGGAAGGTACTTTCTTCGCTGCTCAGTCATGTCTGACTCTTTGCAACCCCATGGACTGCAGCACGCCAGGTTTCCCTGCCCTTTACCATCAACTGAGGCTCACTTTGAAGTTTTCTAGTCAGGATACAATTTGGGAATATAAGTTTTTGAAGATCTATTCAGGTGGATCCTAGATCTTAATCCAGGATAGATAGGCAAAACGTTAAATGTCATGATCTATATCTGTGTTGAGGAATTTACTAAATGGCGAAAGGGATATTAAAAACCTTTCTATTGATAAGACTATGTTATAGGATTTACTAGAAAGATGACCTAATATACAAACAGAGTATGAGTTTAGTGAGACCAGTGATAGCCTTCTGAGCGATATTCTAGGTCCTGAGTTTCTTTTGTTCAGGGCCCCAGAACTTCACCCTCATGAAAATTGCTTGTCACCACGCTATGGTTCTTCTCAGGTGGCATAAGGGTAACAAATCTGTCTGCCAATGCAGGAGATGTGGGTTCAATCAGTGGGTTGGGAAGATCCTCTGGAGTAGGAAATGGCAGCCCACTCCAGTATTCTTGCTTGGAAAATTCTATGGACAGAGGAGCCTGGGGGACTACAGTCCAGGGGGTTGCAGAGTAGGACATGACTGAGCACATATATGTATGCTATAGGCAGAGAGCAGGGACTTATATCAAAGTTTATATCCTTAAGCTTATATCAAAAGATGAAGCAACTGTTCTATGCTTGGTTTTTAATTAATGTTTGTGACTTTAACAGAATTTCATACAAATTTTATTGTCAACATAGTATGTCAACGCTAGCAATATATGCAAAAGGAGAAATATAGCCTCTACATATTTCTAATTCTAGGGGCTCTTCAGAATGACCTGACAATTCTAAGCCTTATTCAAAGTGGTTTTCAATAGATCCCAAACTGCACCTAGATAGAGTTTATATGTAATAAAGCTTATGTGTTATCTCATCAAAAAGATAACACAAGATCTGAATATGTGTGCTAATGTGCAAGTGAGAATGCTTTCTGTTTCCACATTTGAAATACAATATCAGATAATCAGAGGGGCCTATGCTAGATTAGAGGGTATAAATAAATGCCTAATAGAATGTAGGGATTCTTAAGAGTTAAGGAGAAGCAGGAAGGTTTAGTGGGTGAGTCTATAAGCCTATTACCCTTATTTCAACAAAACAGCTTTGTCATATCAAACATGCCTTTAACTTCTTAAAATTGGATTTTAGATAGTCAGTGAGCATATACCCAGTGTGCACTGGGAGCTACAGATAGGTTATTTTTCTTGGTCACTGTGTACTCTTTATTCCACTGTATTTTACAGCAGAGTGTGACTCCAGAATTTGAAAAAGAGAAAATAAGGTTTTTACATGTTTTTTTTTTTTCAATTCAAGCCAACCACTAGTGAACAAAAAATAGTACTCATCCAATGATGTGGGGAAAATTTATCTCTGTTGTTTAGTAAGAAATTAAGTGTTGATCTGAAAAGAACAGACCTTCATAAATTATTTTTAGGATAATTTTGATTATTCAAAATTCACCATTTTTGCTTATTTGGAACCTAAAGTCCACATATGATTAGTCTTTATTGCATGTTCTACACACTGAAATCTTATATTCACTATTTGCTCAAAGAATTTTGCAGGTAAAACAACTTCAAAAGTCACTGGGGCATGTCAGTTTGAAGTCATATACAATCCCAATATTAGTTAAATTACATTTCCTTTGTCAAATTAAAAAAAAAAAAACTTTACACTTAAATAAGGAGAAACTATATTGCAAAGCATAACTGGAAGAGTTAGAGAAGGGCCTATTGAAATAGGGGCTATACACTGACCATGAGATATAGAAGATTCTTAATGGTTAAGTAGAAAAGCAAAAGCCTTTATCTATTTATTTTAATAAGGAGGAGTCACCAAATCTAGAAAGAATTTAATTTGAGATAGTGAGATGAACAATGGTGGCATAATAGGCTAGTAGACCACAGAATGATTTACCTTGAGGTCAGTTTATTCTTGACAAAGTGGTAGGTAATTTAGAAAAGCTGTATGCTGGTCCAGACTGATTGTGAGTCAAAATTCAGGGGTCTGAGAGAGAAAAAGAACTTGACCAAAGTTTGGTTAACAATGATTTTGTTTTAATTGATCAATAAGGACAAAACAGTTCAGCCATTCACTTATGAAGCAAAGAAAGGGTATTTGTAGTCTGAGTCTGACTTTGTCATAGGGTAAACAAGGGGGCATCCCTGAGTCATATCTAAATCATAAGAGGAAGAGTGTTTATTTGCAGTAAGCCACTTCCAAAAGTATAATGAGGATTTGTTTAACTTTCTTGTTTTCCAGATTCACAAGGATTACTTAAACTCCAATTTGTCAGTCCCTCCCTCTTTTCAGGACTAATGATATTTATTAGTTGCTAAAAACTCAGAGGAATCATAGATCTTTCAGTGGGGCAAAGTAGAGTGTAAGAAATAGTCTCCTAAAGATTCTTGTTGACATTTTTTCTGCACAATCAATTGAGCTATGTACTAAGAAGTGAAAAATGTGTTATCTTAAGTATTTTAATATAGGGATGCCTAATATGCAAAATAGTAATATTAACATAAAAGGTTTTTTTTTTTATTAAAGTTCAAGAGGTTAGTGGATTAAAATATGTTCATTATCAGGACTGCTCACTGAGTTCTTAAAGCTAAGAGGTTGAAGCTCTTTGTGATATTTTCTACAACACAGACACATGTGTGACTGGAACATTTAACAGACTCTCTCAGTGACAGAGGCTGAAGCTATTCCAGGGAAAATTTCAGCCCACACATGGTCAGCTGCCATGATGAGTCTTTTCAGGTATATATCAAATTATTGAACCTAATGTCACAATTCTTATTCAGATCTGGGAAAAAAGTTGATCTACAGGAAACATAAAGTTCTAATGATGATTTAGGGTGTCAGTTTTAGTTCTCAGTGTCGTTAAGTTAGGAGGAAGGGAGAAAACTTGTCCATGTTTGTTTGGAGAGTTGTTGCCACACATTGACAGAAACTGGAAGATTTGAAATTTTTGTAAGGATTGATACTGTCCAAGATAATGAAATTCAATCCAAATAATATGCAAGTAACAATTTTTTTTTTCATATCTATCAGTTGCCTGAAAATTGATGTGTGTGTGCTAGTCACTTAGTTGTATTTGACTCTTTATGACCCCACATACTGTACCCCACTAGGATCCTCTGTCCATGTAATTCTCCAGGCAAGAATATTGGAGTGGGTTGCCATTCCCTTCTCCAGGAGATCTTCCTGACCCTGGGATCAAACCCGGGGCTCCTGTATTGCAGGAAGATTCTTTAGAAAATTGCATGTTGTTGTTGTTCAGTCGATCAGCTTTGTCCTACTCTTTGCTACCCTATGGACTGCAGCACACCAGGCTTACCTGTCCTTCACCATCTCCTGGAGCTTGCTCAAATGCTTGTCAATTGAGTCAGTGATAACATCCAAACACCTTGTTCTCTTTCATCTCCTTCTCCTCCCACCTTCAATCTTTCCCAACATCAGGGTCTTTTCCAATGATTTGGCTCTTTGCATCAGAAGGTCAAAGTATTGGAGCTGCAGCTTCAGCGTCAGTCCTTCCAATGAATATTCAGGACTTATTTCCTTTAGAATGGACTGGTTTGATCTCCTTGTAGTCCAAGGGACTCAAGAGTCTTCTGCAGCACTAAAGTTCAAAAGCATCAGTTCTTTGGTGCTCAGCTTTCTTTATGGTCCAACTCTCACATCCATACATGACTACTGGAAAAACCATAGTTATGACTAGATGGATCTTTGTTTGCAAAGTAATGTCTCTGGATTTTTCAGTTTCTTGAGGCTAGGAAGCCAAGCCAAGAACTTGACACGAAATTTTACCTGTAGTACCTATTGATTTTACTAAATTTCTCCATTCTCAATGAACTCAAAATATCCTACAAGTCCTCAACATGCCAAGGAGTTAATTCCTTAGTTATCTGTAAGTCTGCAAAGTATTTAAGCCAGGCACCAGGCCAGTTTTCTCAAGAGGGATTTGTAGCATTGATTCTATGAAGTCAACATTATTAGTTCTTTTTAAAGTGTCTGGTCATATCTTAATCAATTGACATTCTTAAATATGACATTCCACTCAGATAACCAATGTTTCCATTGAAAGTGAAATGAAAGTCACTCAGTCCTGTTCAACTCTTTGTGACCCCATGGACTATACAGTCCATGGAATTCTCCAGGCCTGAATACTGGAGTAGGCAGCCTTTCCCTTCTTCTAGGGATCTTCCCAACCAAGGGGTCGAACCCAAGTCTCCCTCATTGCAGGCAGATTCTCTACCAAAGGGGCCACTATGGTTACATAACCAGTGTTTCCCGTTATGCTCCATTAGCAAGTGGTCTAGATTCTTGTCAAACCCATGCAAATAATTAGATTTCCAGTAAATAAGAATATAAGAAATTCCAGATTCTGGATGGATCAGTCAGGGAGAAAAGCATACATGTTTTATTCTCATTTACAAAAAGCATAGTGTATTATATTCTTATAAGTTATAAATATTTAAAGAGAAAAGAAAAGATTTTTATTTCTGGAAAATTAAGCACTAAATCATCAGCAATATTCCAAGAGAAACCCAAATCATCCCTTTTCAGTTCTTTTAGTCCAATGCAATTAATTTTTGTCTTAACCGTCTTAGGTTGTCAATCTAATGAATCCATTCACTTCTCAATTACAATTCTAGAAACCCTTACTCCATTCAATGATAGAATCCTTAAGTTTTTGAAGCAGTGTCATCAGAACCTTGTACCCCAAAGTATCTGGCATAAAATTTAACATCAGTCTCTGACAAAGTACTTTTTTGTTGAAGGTGAAGCACTCCAGCCTATAGTGGATCGCAAGCACAATCATGAAAGTATCAGAATAAGACTCTCTAAAATTCTGTTACTCTTTACTTTATTAAATCTTTAATCCAATTTTCTACTGATGGATGGGCTGTGTTTCCTCCATGTTGTTTGACCTGAGGCCAAACTATGGTGGAGGTAATGAAGATAATGGCGACTTCCTTCAAAAGGTCTCATGCACAAGCTGCCACACTCAGTGCCTCCGACCCTGCAGCAGGCCACTGCTGAAACTAAAGATTTACTGAGCATGTCCCTGCCATCAGAACAAGGCCCAGTTTCTGCTTCAGTCAGTCTCTCTCATCAGGAAGCTTCCATAAGACTTTGTCTTTACCCATCAAAGCACAGATAGAATGAAAACCACATTCACAGAAAACTAACCAAATTGATCATATGGACCACAGACTTGTCTAAGCCATTCCATGTAGGGCCACCCAAGATTGATGGATCATGATGGAGAGCTCTGACAAAATATGGTCCTCTGGAGAAGCGAATGGCAAACCACTTTAGCCTTCATGCCTTGAGAATCCCATGAACAGTATGAAAAGGCAAAAAGATAGGACACTGAAAAATGAACTCCCTAGGTCCATAGGTGCCCAATATGCTTCTGGAGAAGAATAGAGAAATAACACCAGAAATAATGAAGAGATGGAGTCAAAGCAAAAACAACAACCAGTTGTAGATGTGACTGGTGATGGAAGTAAAGTCTGATACTGGAAAGAGCAATACTGCATAGGAACCAAAATGTTAGATCCATGAATCGAGGTAAATTGGAAATGGTCAAACAGGAGATGGCAAGAGTGAAGATAGAAATTTTAAGAATCAGCAAACTAAAATGGATTGGAATGGGTGAATTTAACTCAGATGACCATCTACTACTGTGGGCAAGAGTCCCTTAGAAGAAATGGAGTAGCTCTCATGGTAAAGAAAAGAGTCTGAAATGCAGTATTGGATGCAATCTCAAAGACGGCAGAAAGATCTCTGTTTGTTCCCAAGGCAAACCATTCAAATCACAGTAATCCAAGTCTATTCCCTGACCAGTAATGCTGAAGAAGCTGAAGTTGAATAGTTCTAGGAAGACTTATAAGATCTTCTAGAATGAACAGCCAAAAAAGATGTCTTTTTCATTATAGGGGACCAGCATGGGAAGTAGGAAGTCAACAGATACCTGGAGTAGCAGGCAAATTTGGCCTTGGAGTACAGAATGAAGCAGGGTGAAGGCTAAGAAAGTTTTTCCAAGAGAATGAACTAGTCACAGCAAACACCCTCTTCCAACAACACAAGAGAAGACTCTACACATGGACATCACCAGATTGTCAATACCAAAATCAGACTGATTATATTCTTTGCAGCCAAGATGGAGAAGCTCTGTACAGTCAGAAAAAAATAAGACTGGGAGCTGGACTGTGGCTCAGATCATGAACTCCCTATTGAAAAATCCAGACTTAAATTGAAGAAAGTAGGGAAAACCACTAGACCATTCAGGTATGACCTAAATCAAATCCCTTATGATTATACAGTGGATGTGACAAATAGATTGAAGAGATTAGATCTGATAGACAGAGTGCCTAAAGAACTTTGGATGGAGGTTCAGAACATTGTACAGGAGGCAGTGATCATGACCATCCCCAAGAAAATGAAACGCAAAAAGGCAAAATGGTTGTGTGAGGAGGACAAAAGCTGAAAAAGGAAGAGAAGTGAAAGGCAAAGGAAAAAAAAAAAAGAAAGATATACCCATTTGAATGCAGAGTTCCAAAGAATAGCAAGGATTAGAAAGCCTTCCTCAGAGATCAGTGAATAGAAATAGAGGAAAACAATAGAATGGGAAAGACTAGAGATCTCGTCAAGAAAATTAGAGATACGAAGGGAACTTTTCATGTAAACATGGGCATCATAAAGGACAGAAATGGTATGTACCTAACAGAAGCACAACATATTGAGAAGAGGTGCCAAGAATACTCAGAACTATACAAAAAATCATCATGACCCAGCTAACCACAATGGCATGATCACTTATCTAGAGCCAGACATGCTGGAATGTGAAGTCAAATGGACCTTAGGAAACATCACTATAAACAAAGCTAGTGGAGGTGACGGAATTCCAGCTGAGCTATTTGAAATCCTAAAAGTTGATGCTGTGAAAGTGCTGCACTCAATATGCCAGCAAATTTGGAAAACTCAGCAGTGGCCACAGGACTGGAAAAGGTCAGTTTTCATTCCAATTGCAAACAAAGGCAATGCTAAAAAACATTCCAACTACTATAATTTTGCACTTATCTCACACGCTAACAAAGTAATGCTCAACATTCTCCAAGCCAGGCTTCAACAGTACACGAATCCTGAAAAAGCAGTTCAAGCTAGATTTAGAAAAGGCAGAGGAATCAGGTATCAAATTGCCAACATCTGTTGGATTATCGAAAAAATAAGAGAGTTCCAGAAAACATCTACTTCTGTTTTTTTTACTACACCAAAGCCTTTGACTGTGAACCACAGCAAACTGTGGAAAATTCTTAAAGAGATGGGAACACCAGACCGCTTGACCTGCCTCTTGAGAAATCTGTATGCAGGTCAAGAAGCAACATTTAAAACTGGACATGGAAAGACAGACTGGTTCCAAATCTGGAAAGGAGTACATCAAGGCTGCACATTGTCACCCTACTTATTTAGCTTATATGCAGGGGACATCATGCAAAATGCTGGGCTGGATTAAGCACAAACTGGAATCAAGATTTCCAGGAGAAGTATCGATACCCTCAGATATGCAGATGACACCACCCTTATGGCAGAAAGCAAAGAGGAACTAGAGAGCCTCTTGATGAAAGTGAAAAAGGAGAGTGAAAAAGTTGGCTTAAAACTCAACATTCAGAAACTAAGATTGTGTCATCTGGTCCCATCACTTCATGGCAAATAGATGGGGAAACAATGAAAACAGTGACAGCCTTTATCTTTTAGAGCTCTGAAATCACTACAGATGCTGACTACAGCCATGAAATTAAAAGACGTTTGCTTCTTGGAAGAAAAGCTATGATCAACCTAGACAGCATATTAAAAAGGAAAGACATTACTTTGCCAACAAAGTTCCATATAGTGAAAGTGATGGGTTTTCCAATAGTCATGTATGGATGTAAGAGTTGGACTATAGAGAAAGCTAAGTGCTGAAGAATTGATGCTTTTGAACTGTGGTGTTGGAGAATGCAGAGTTCCTTGGAGTGCAAGGAGATCCAATCAGTGTATCCTAAAGGTAATCAGTCCGGAATACTCACTGGAAGGACTGAAGCTGAAGCTGAAACTCCAATATTTAGCCACCTGATGTGAAGAACTGACTCACTAGAAAAGACATTGATGCTAGGAAAGATGGAAGGCGGGAGGAGAAAGGGACGACAGAGGGTGAGATGTTTGGATGACATCACTGACTGACTCGAGGGACATGAGTTTGAGCAAGCTCCAGGAGTTCGTGATGAACAGGGAAGCATCAAGCACGCTGTGCTGCAGTCCATGGGGTCACAGAGAGTCGGATACCACTGAGCAACTGAACTAAAGTTTATTAAACTTTACGACACTTTAGTACTAAAGTTTTACTAAACTTTACAGATTATTGAAGTTTGAAATGACTGATGGAACTTTATCACAAAAAGTAAGGCAATTAACAAGAAAATTTGATTGTTTCTATGGTGTGCAACATTTTAAAAAACTGAAATTATGTCTGATAATACCATACGATTGCCTAAATTAGGCAAAGCAGCATCAGGATTCTAATATACAAAAATATCATGAACAGTAAGGACAATGCTGGCTCTCTGGCAACTTTGTACAATTTCTTAAATATTTATATTTAGCAATATTTTACCCATACAAATTAATCCTAAGGAAGGTTAAGCATCTCTTATGATATGACAAAATTTCCCATGCATCTCATTAAATATCAAACGAACATAATTATTTTTGGCACCTCTCTTTTTACAAAGTGAAATAACATATCCTCTGTGAATATCCAGGGGCCCTTGGGGAAACCTCAAAGACAGTAGTAGATGTGAAGAAAATATCATTTAAGATTTGATTTGGGAATGAAAACTGCCAAAAGTTGTTAAGTTAGATTACAGAAGTAATAATAAAAGTCTTTAAAAGTAAATAAAGAGGTAACATATAAAAGTAAATACAGGTAATTGCCAAAAAGAAAAAAAAATAGCTTCTTTTTAAAAGTGTAAAGACTGTTCCTCTAAATAATAAAGGGTATAATAAAGTCTACATAAAACACTGGAAACTATTTTGAGAAGACATAGAATCTTTGCCTTCTAGGCAGACAACTCAGAAGGTAAAGAAAATCTTTTTACAAATTTATTAAGAAGACACTAGTAGTAATCTAAGGAAATGTTGACATTTTAACAAAAACAAAAATCAGGTTTTTATGAGTATAATATTTCATACTTAATATTACTTTAAAATATAGGGATTAACCCAATGAAACTGTCAATTCAGTTCAGTTACTCAGTCATGTCTGATTCTTTGAGACTCCATGGACTGCAGCACTCTAGGCTTCCCTTTTCTTCACTATCTCCTGGAGTTTGCTCAAACTCATGGCCATCAAGTTGGTGATGCCATCCAACCATCTCATCCTTGGTTGTCCCCTACTCCTCCTCCCACCTTCAAATTTTCCTAGCAGCAAGGTCTTTTCCAAAGAGTCAGTTCTTCTCATCAAGTAGGCAAAGTATTGGAGTTTCAGCTTCAGCATCAGTCCTTCCAGTGAATATTCAGGACTGATTACCTTTACGATACACTGGTTGGGTTTCCTTGCTGTTGAAGGGACTCTCAAGAGTCTACTCCAACACCACAGTTCAAAAGCATCAGTTCTTCAGCAGTCAGCTTTCTCTATAGTCCAACTCTTACACCCATACATGACTACTGGAAAAACCATAGCTTTGACTAGATGGACTTTTATTGGGAAAGTAATGTCTCTGTTTTTTAATATGCTATCTAGGTTGAGCATAGCTTTTCTTCCAAGCAGTAAGTGCCTTTTAATTTCATGGCTGTAGTCAGCATCTACAGTGATTTTGGAGCCCAAGAAAGTGAAGTCTCTTACTGTCTCCATTATTTCCCCATCTATTTTCCATGAAGTGATGGGACCAGATGCCATGATCTTCATTTTTTGAATGTTGAGTTTTAAGTCAGCTTTTACACTCTCCTTTTTCACTTTTGTCAAGAGGCTCTTTAGTTCTTCTTCGCTTTCTGCCATAAGGGTGGTGTCATCTGCATATCTGAGGTTATTGATACTTCTCCCCACAGTGTTGATTCCAACTTGTGCTCCATCCAGCCTGGCATTTCGCATAAGCAGGGTGACAAAATACAGCCTTGACATATTCCTTTCCCAGTTTGTAACCAGTCCATTGTTCCGTGCCTGGCTCTAACTGTTGTTTCTTGACCTGTATACAGATTTCTCAGGAACAGATAAGGTGGTCTGTTATTCCCATGTCTTGAAGAATTTTGTGTAATTTTTTGTGTTCCACACAGTCAAAGGCTTTAGCTAGTATATGAAGCAGATGTAGATATTTTTCTGGAATTATCTTGCTTTTTCTATAATCCAACGCATGTTGGCAATTTGATCTCTCATTTCTCTGCCTTTTCTAAATCAGCTTAAACATGTGGAAATTCTCGGTTCACAAGCTATTGAAGCCTACCTTGGAGAATTTGCACATTATTTTGCTAGAATGTGAGATAAATGCAACTGTGCACTATTTTGAACTTTCTTTGGGATTGAAATGAAAACTGACCTTTTCCAATCCTGTGGCCACTACTGAGTTTTCCA
Organism: Capra hircus; assembly: GCF_001704415.2. Classification (NCBI taxonomy): domain Eukaryota; kingdom Metazoa; phylum Chordata; class Mammalia; order Artiodactyla; family Bovidae; genus Capra; species Capra hircus. The sequence continues at coordinate 53,432,471 of NC_030813.1, forward strand.
AATTTACTGGCATATTGAGTGTAGCAATTTCACAGCATCATCTTTTAGGATTTCAAATAAGTCGGCTGGAATTCCATCATCTCCACTAGCTTTGTTTGTATTGATGCTTCCTAAGGCCCACTGGACCATGAAATCTTAGCTAGCTTTTACTGTGACAAACGAAATCCTATTTTTGAACACACCCCACAATTTTTTCATATTCTTTCAGGGTATTTTTCTATATGTGCATCTTTCTCATTCTGGAATAAATAGTTAATTTACTTTAGAAAAAAATACTGTTTTTTCTTTAGTAAAAACATATCCTATATACTGTGTATATTTAATTTAGCATAAGTCTAAGATTTTAAATTATGGACAAACCTTGAAAACTATCTGGAAGCTAACCTTCTCTACAACCTAATTACTGTTAGAATAAAAATTTTCAGAGTAAGTTAAGTTTCATTGCTTTCTGGGGATTTTATGTTTATATGGGTGGTATTTAATAGAGCTCTTTGAAGGGGGTTGTATGATATAATTTGGTAATACCATCCGGAGTTAAGAAAATACTACATGTACCTATATACAGACAGACAGATAAAAATAGAGAGCTTATAGTTTAAATTTTAAAACCTTAGCTACTTTTATTTATAAACAAAAGAAAACACAAAGTTTACTAGTTTGTACAGAAGAGGTTAATCATTCTTTACTCACTTTTTACATTTTTATGAGGAATGTTTTACTAGAAGATGACACGTTGATTTTACCTGCTTCTGATCAGTAATTGCTGAGAAAAACTTTTAAGAATGTATTTGCCACAATGATTTTCGTATAGAGAATATGGGCAAAGTACTGAGGAGAAACCAAGAGGCCATCTGGGTGTCTCCAAAGCCCACCTGAGTAGGTAAAATTCTATCTTGTTTTCAAACTAGTTTTTTTTTTTTTTTTTTTCCCCAGTCTCTAATTGTTGAGGAGAAGAGGATTTAAATGACAATAGGGAATTGAAAGGCTGGAATGGGAAGGAAAAGGTCTTGCAAGGGTAGATAGAAGGGTAGAGAAGGCTGAAGGGTCAGATAAGAGGATTCAAGGGGTTGGAGGAAAGATGAAGGTAAAAGAGAGGCAGGAAGGAAGGAGGGATGATGAGAAGGGTGAAGATTAAATGAGCCAGTCTGGGGACATCCCAAGTTTCCCTAGGATACGATTGTTCTGGATTGTCTTTAGAAAAGTTTATACTTACTGTGTGATAATAGGTGGAATAAGTGCTATAATAGCAAAGCATAAAGTCAGTGGAAAAAGAAGAGGGAAGGTGCCAAATAGAGTCACTCATGAGATTTACATAGTTATTGAAGAGAGAATTAAAAAACAAACAAACAAACATTAAAGGATATGGGGGATGATTCTACTTGATTAATTTCTTCATACAATCCCTGGGACAGAGAGCCAAGGGAATTCCTTAGAGAATCTCTGGCATCAAAGAGAAGGAGGAAATGCCCTGCATAGTCCCCAGGTGTGGGGAACCTAGGAAAAGCAGAAGAGGATTCAGAGAAGGGAAAAAAACAATCTCTTTGCCTGGAAAAATTTAAATAACTATCATGCTGCAGCAGACAATATGTCTGGAACACCAGTTTGAGGATTGAACTCAATGAAGGATCTGAGAATCAACAAGCAACAGAGCAGTTAAGGGACCAGCAAAGTCCCATAACTTGTAAGGACATGGGGGGAGCCCATAGGTGGGGTCCAATCTCAATCCAAGCACCAGAAACTGTCAAATAGGGAAAAAACTCAGGACCTAGATAAGGAGAGACTTTAGTGGGAAAGCTTATTCCAAAACAGGGGAAACAGACTCTTACAATAGGAGGGGAGAGTTTACTGCAACAGGGAGAATGTTCTAACCAAGAGATCTGCCAGTTTTGCAAAGATTAGATAGAAAGGGGCTTTTGTTTTTACAAAGAAGCATATTAAAGACTACAGAACTTCATGTGAATGTGGTGTGAGGAAGGATGGCATGATTGGATGTTTTTCATTGAAAGCCAGTCTATTCTCAAGAGGATCCCTTATGGAAGGGTTGGTATACGTCAAGCTCAGAGTGGTTCAGGGAATGGAGGATAGTAGAGAATCTTAACCAAACTTCAGTTGACAAGTATTTAGTTCTGACTAATCTTTGGAGCCAAAGCAGCTCACCTGTTCATTTATAAGGCAATGAATGGGAAATACAGATCTGTGTCTGGTCTTATTATAGGTAAGCAAAGGAGACATTTGTTAATGTTATCTAAGTCATATGGAGAAGAATCCTTTTACATAGCAAACCATGGCTGGGGACAGGAAAATGTTCCAGTTTCATTAATCTTTGTGTTTTCTAGGAACACAAGGCTCAGTAAATTTTGGCATAGTCATCATCAATCCTGTCACTACAGATGCCATAGGTCTTAAGCCACAAGTGTTATGTTCCTTCCCTCTGTCAAGGGGAAACCTTAAATGTTCATTAGAACAAGAAGAAGTATAAAATGGATACTAGGTTATTAATGAACGCCCTGTTTTACTAAAGAAAACTTAGTAACTTATTTAAGTATCTTAAGGAAACTCCCTGTCTTTAAATCTTACTCTCTCCAGTATGATTTGCCAAAGCTAAGCTTCAAAAAAAAAATAATTTTCTTATTTATATTACCTGACTTATGCTATATGGATCATGGACTTAAAGGCATTGGGGAAAATTGGTACGGCCTATCTTAGAGATGGAATAGACAGTGTGGATATATAACAGAAAACTTAAACAAATGGATGGATCATTTAAATTTGCTATGGAGGTACCACAAGTCCTGAGGGAAAAGTCAGGTCACATTCTAGAATATCAGTTAACAATCATAAGAAGAAGTAACATGAGAGGGTAAGATGGATTTGGGTCTAATTTTGTAAGATAGCATGGACAGAAATAAAATCAATACAATTTAATGTAATATAACATTATTAAGTGTATAATATTTAGCAAGAAAATTCTCAGATTATATAAGGCCAAATGTTTAAAATGAGGGATGGAACTATATGTCGAGTTAAGGATTGAAGATGTAAGCAAACATGTGAGTAAGGTTGAATTTGGGTACAAAGAAGCAGAAGCAACTGAGACCATGAACAGAGGTTGAAGGTTTGGAACAGAGAGGACCTCTCTGCTCAGGCACTCAAAGAATGTCCATAGCCAAACCTATTGCTTGTTTTGTTTCTGAGTTCTAATATTTCTTTCCAGAGCAAGCAAGACTTTTTAGTTAACCTTACTTACAGAAAAAGATAGCACAATATAGGGGAATATTTTGAGTTAACAAGCTTCATTTTTGCATATTATTTAAATATTTAATTAAAAATTTATTCAGATACTTATTCCTTATATTTTCAAGTATTTGAAAGTTACATGATGATTTAATATACAATATCAAGTAAATATTCTTTCAGTGTAATGTATTAACCAAAAAATAATAACTTAATTTGTTTTACTTTTCTTAATAAGAAGAGTGTGACTGACTCTATTTTTCCTCTTGAGAAAAAGACTTACCAGTTTCTAAGATTTGAAAGCTCCATGCTCTATAGTAATACCGTAAAGTTTAGTCAGAACACTTTATCATCACATTTCCAAAATGTCATGTCTACTCCTACCCCACACTCTCTTCCTGTCCCTCTCTCCCCTCAATCTCTTTCTTTATTTCTCTTACTCACTTTTTTCCTCTCTCAATTCCCAGCAAGAAAATTTAGGAGATAAACTTAACATAAATTTACCAAGTATCTTCTTTTTGTCATGCATTGTTAACTTATGCTGAATACAGAGAAGATCCCAGGAAAAGGACCAGGTCTCCAGTAGTTTTCAGTTCATTGTGTAGCTTTGTGTTTCTTTTGCTTGATTTTCTCAAAGTGGCTACCTTTCCCATAACTATAAAAAAATCCAACTTCAAAAAAACTACTTATTTTCTACATTTACTATTGCAACATATTTAAAAAAAAGTTACTGAACCAGCCTTTGTAATGTTTTACAGAATTGTGACTTGATATATTACTTTTAAAAGACAATTTGATGGCCAGAACAAGAGTTAGGAAGAATGCAGCAACAGCCTAATGTATCCTGATGTATTTCTTGCCTGGGGAAAAACATGCACTGGTTCCTATTCCCACATTTTCTGGCAGCTTAAATTAGTCACAGTACTGCTTGTCTACCACCTACTGGAGAACAGGAGGAATCAAAGAGAGAATCTGATTCCAAAGTACACTCAGGAGATGATGGCCCTGTTGTTGTCATACACACAAGGCTCTGCTCTAGTGGAGACATGGGGCCTGAAGCAGAAGGTTACTTAAACCCCAAAGCATAAATGAAACTGTTGGAAAAGAAAAAGTCTAATAAGCCAAAAGCCTGAATTAACCAGCCTGGTGGAGTGTAGAATGTAGCTGCTCTTGGCAGAAACAGTGAATTTTAGGCTTTGCGTCAGTGTTATAAATTTTACTTCCCTTTTAATATCTCTGTCAAAACCCTTGCCCCAGATAAATCGTAAATCGATTGACCAAGATAATTTACTTATCCTGAGTCGGATGTTTGTGTATGGTAATTTTGCCTCCAGAAAAGGAAACAGCCTGCTGTGGTTTCCTAACCATTTGGCAGGCAGGAGAAAAACATCAGGTCACTGGCAAATAATGCAGTTGCAAGAGTAAACATGGAGCAGCAATTTAGAAGAGACAGGGGAAAAGGACGAAGAGCTTTACCCTCCCAGCAGGAAAGAGATGTTACTGAATTGGCAGGACTTTCTCTGAGGATTAATAGAATTTGTTCTGATGACAAGAAGGTCACAATAATTACTTCCACCTCTCTGTAGCTTTTCAGTTTCCATTACCCTTCTGTAGCAGCTTAGGGAGAAAAGTTGGCATAAAAATTAAGGGTACTAGTTATTATAGGTAGATAAATAAAGGGATAATAATTTTGCTCAATTAAAGGCCTTGGCAAAGTGGCCTAAAACAAATCACAAAGGAAATTAACAGACAAAGCCATTTTATACAAATGTCTAAAATTTATATTCACAAAAACTCTTCAGAAGTAAAGTAAGAGTCAGTGTCCATAAAAATAAATAGAACAAATGGTGATAACAATGCTAAATGGTAAGCAAAAAAAATCTGAAATTTTCTGTTCTTAATGTGCATCTTCTTAATAAGTCTGCTATCAGGTAGAACCGGCGATTTAGTTAGAAGGCAAAGACTTGGACCATTTTGTTCATTGACATGTTGCTAGCATTTGGTATTATTCCTTGATTCAAAGGAGCTCCTAAAGTTATTGTAAATGAATGGATGACAAGAAGGCAGTGGCAACCCACTCCAGTATTCTTGTCTAGAGAATCCCACCATCAGTGGAGCCTGGCAGGATACAGTTCGTGGGGTCGCAAGAGTCAGACACGACTTAGTGACTAAACTACTACTACTATATAACAGATGAGTTAATGAATGCGTGGATAAATATCAACAATAAATAATAGAGCTGTTAAAAGTTCCCTTGAAAATTCTAAAAAAAAAAAAAAAAAAAGAAAATTCTAAAATGTAAGCAGATGCTATCAAATTAAGTTTAGAAATTGCTAGGTGTGTTTTTCTAATGATTCACTTTTAATACAAATGACCACATTAAAATATCATAACAACACAAAACATGTAACTACATAGCTCTTTTATCATAATTGAACCAAATGCTTCATGAAAATAATAAATTTTTTTTAACCTCTTCACACCTGATTTTTCTCCTCATTACTGGTTTTCTTCATTTCCACTTGCCTCCATTCTAGTTCAGTCTATTTAATTTTCCTCTTTCTTTCATCTCATCATTTTTTTTCCTATTCTCTCCCTCCTTCCCATTCCTATTCCATCTTACTCCACTTTATTCAAAACTACAACAAAAATTCTCCCTGGGCAAGTAGACATACTATTTTACTCATTCTTAGCTGTTGTTATTAGTTGCCAGGTCATGTCTAACTCTTTTGGGATCCCATGCACTGTAGCCCATAGGTTCCTCTGTCCATGGGATTCCTCAGGAAAGAATACTGGAGTGGGTTGCCATTCCCTTCTCCAGAGGATTTTCCCAACCCAGGGAAAACCGTGTCTTCTGCATTGGCAGGCAGGTTCTTTACCACTGAGCCACCAGGGAAGCCTTTCACTCACTTTACCTACCTCTACATCACTATGACCTCTAAATATTTGTTCTGCTTCCACCTTGGCCTTCCATGTCTTCCTGCTATAATTCTTTCTCTCCTCATTTATTCATGTTGGAGGGCATGACAAACGTTTATTTTCTCTAAACAATGTTCATCCATCCCATTAACTGCTGCTACTGCTAAGTTGCTTCAGTCATGTCCTACTCTGTGCGACCCCATAGACGACAACCCACCAGGCTTCTCTGTCCCTGGCATTCTCCAGGCAAGAATACTGGAGTGGGTTGCCATTTCCTTCTCCAATGCATGCATGCATGATAAGTTGCTTCAGTCATGTCCGACTCTGTGCGACCCCATGGACAGCAGCCCACCAGGCTCCTCTGTCCACAGAATTCTCTAGGCAAGAATATTGGAGTGGGTTGCTATTTCCTTCTCCAGTCCCATTACAGGGAGGCAATAATTCCCTCCTTTGAGCCTTTGCCATCCAGTAAAAATCTCTATACTAACACCTATCTCACATCATTAATATTTACTCCTTCGCCTCTTCTCAGCTTGTAACTTCCTAAGAGTAATGGTTATAACATATTCACCTTATATAAACAGATCTGGACACATAGTAGGCATTCAGTATTTGGATAAATAAATGAAACATTAGTGAACTGAGAGCTGAGCTTTGGTGAACATAAATGTTTTCTGTTAATAATTACTTACTAAAAAAATCTAAAACAGTCACTCTTTTATAACATTAAACACATTAAAATTTGAATGCATTATTTAAATCTTAAAAAAATTATTTGCAAAAATAAAATGAGACAAAATGAAATTTAAATCCAAAGATGACATCTTTTTATCTTTCATTGTTTTCTGCTGCTGCTGCTGCCGCTAAGTTGCTTCAGTTGTGTCCAACTCTGTGCGATCCCACAGACGGCAGCCCACCAGGATCCACCGTCCCTGGGATTCTCCAGGCAAGAACACTGGAGTGGGTTGCCATTTCCTTCTCCAAAGCATGAAAGTGAAAAGTGAAAGTTAAGTCATTCAGTCGTGTCGGACTCTTCGCAACCCCATGGACTGTAGCCCACCAGGCTCCTCCGTCCATGGGATTTTCCAGGCAAAAGTACTGGAGTGGGGTGCCATTGCCTTCTCCAATTTCATTGTTCTCTAACTGGTACAATTGGTTCATTGGAAATGCATGTGTGTGTGTATATATGTATATTTCAGTTTAATGTGTATATATATATAGATATAATACACATATACACATGAAAGATTTGCTTTCACAAAATTAACTGTGAATATCTGCATGTAATGGATCGATTACTCAAATTCTGACAGAATTTATTTCACTACATGGTGTTATCATCTTTCTCTATGTATTTCATCCTCTCTTGTATTTTCCGAACCCATTTCATTCAGTGCCAGTGCATCTGATTGGACTGTAAAGCATGAAATGTGTAGCATCAAAACACAGCTGGAGCCAATGCCTTTCTTTAGCCAGCTGGCATGAGACATTGCTGTAGAAAGCAGCTGACTTCTGTTTTGATAGAGTAAGCATTCCAACGTGTGCTGCTTGTAATTCACTCATCACCCAACAAACAAATTAATCTAGAAAATAAATATATCAGCAATTGAGAGCAACAGGATTGATTGGTAAAGGGGCTATCACTTTATCCTGCTTGTGGCACATAGTATGCTTGTGATATTTTTATTACGAGCAAAGCAGTTTGCACCATTTGTAGTAATTTCATCAGCAAGGCAAGACATTAGTGTGGAAAAACACTTGAAATTCTTTTTAGGACTCAAAGAAGAAAAAAGTAGAGAAAAGCTTGGATAGTACTTTATGTAAAATTGCATATCTATCTATCTAGCACCTTCTTCCCCATAATGAGGGACAAAATTTCACCCAAACTTTGTTTAATTTTATTCAGGAACACAAAGTTTAATATTCCACCAGCCATCCAATTCCCTAATTATCCACATCAAGTAACTTAGAAAGTTAACTGCAGTTTTATAATCTCCAATTTTTAGTCCTAACACTATTCTTCAGAGCAGTGCAAAATGAGTCTATTACCACCTTCCATCTGAAAGAACTCTGGTTTTAGAAGAGAGCTTATCTTTTCATCCAACCCCTTTGTTCACTAGTCTAAATAATCCCTCTGCTTCATTGTATGCAGTTTTCTAGTGTTATTTGATAATGATCCTTTCCTGTGCACCCACGATGTTTGTCACTATCCCTTTTATTTAAATTACTGTGCCAGATTTAGAAATAAAGAGATCTTACAACTGTGGCTCTTATTGGATTTAGTCCCTAAATGTTGAGAATAATATTTGATTTACAAGCTTGAAAATGTCCTTTTTCAAGTTATAATATTTGTTTATTTCTGTTTAATAAATTATTACAGTCTGAGCTGCTTCAAACAGTACATGTTTATTATCTCACAGTTTCTGTGAGTCAGGAGTCTGGGCTCAGCTTAGCTGGGTAATCTTCTAGGATATCACAGGTTGCCATGAGTGTCATCCAAAATGTTTTCTCACGTGAAGGCTCAAGAGGGAGAAGTTCATTTCCAAGCTCATTCACTCAGATTGTTGGCATAATTTATTCCCATGTGACTGTAGAACTGCCCTGGCCTCTGCAAGCTGATGGCTGGAAGCTTCCCTCAGGTCTCAGAGGCCACCCTCAGCAACTTGCCTGTGAACTTCCTAACAAGGATGCTTACTTCCTCAAAGCCAGCAAGGAAGAAATTTCCAGAATAAGTCTACTGGCAAGATGAAATCTTTTATAAGTTAACAATTCTGAGAGTAACATCTCATCATCTTTGCCACTTGTTTCTATTGCTTAGAAACAAGTCACAGATCCCACTCACATTCAGAGAAGGAAAATGAAAAACAAACATGTGATCACCAACAGGTAGGGATCATGGCCACCTCCCCCTTGAGTTTTTCACCAAACAAATAATGAATCAAAATAGAATCAAGTATCATAGCATCTGAGTATGTAATAGGGATTTATTATTTTATGATTCATAGAACTCCTTAGAAAAGAAAGCAATGAACCTTCTCTGTTTCTTTGGGAGTAAGCTACTGAATCCTAGTACATGTGATGGATTGAATTAATTATCTCAATTTTCACAGTTCTTTTCATCCAGCCTTTGTCCATGCAACTTCATAGTCCCTGTTCACTGTGAACAATGCTTTACTTTCCTAGCCACTTGAAGATAAGTTCAAAAATGTTACCTGTTAATTAGTCTATGTGTGTGTGTTGAGTCACTTCAGTCATGTCCAACTGCTTGTAATCCTATGGACTGTAGCCTGCCAGACTTTTCAATCCATGGGATTCTCCAGGCAAGAATACTGGAGTGGGTTGTTGTGCCTTCCTCCAGGGGATCTTCTCAACCCAAGGACTGAACCTGTGTCTCATGTATCTTGCATTAGCAGGTGGATTCTTTACCACTGAGGCACCTGGGAAGCCCACGTTAGTTTTATAAAGTGAAAGAAAGTGAAGTTGCTCAGTCGTGTCCGACTCTTTGCGACCCCATGGACTGTAGCCTACCAGGCTCCTCTGTCCATGGGATTTTCCAGGCAATAGTACTGGAGTGGATCGCCATTTCCTTCTCCAGGGGATCTTCCTGAAAATATTGCCACAAACTTGATAGCTTGCAACAATAGAAATTTATTAACTCAAGTCAGCAAAATCAAGATGTCACCAGGATTATGCTGCCTCCTGAGTTTCTAAGGAGGAATCATTTCTTGATTCTTCCACAGTTGGTCATGGTGGCAGGTATTTCTTGAATCATTGTGGCCCAACTCTAATATCTTCCTTTGTCTTCACACAGTTTTCTCTTCCGTGACTATGTCTGACTCTCTTCTCTGGGTTATAAGGACAATTGTCTCTGGGTTTAAGGTCAACCACAAAAATCCAGGATGATCTCCTTTTTAAGTTTCTTAACAATTACATCTACAAGATGCTTTTCTCCCAATAAACGTATGCTCACAGGTTTTGGGAAGTGGACATATCTTTTTAGGGGCCACTCCTGGAACTACTGCATCTGCTTTGTTCAGTGAGATGCTTAGCAGATGTTATATGACACAGCATTTGTGTGATCTGGCTTCCTCTCTTGTGCGTCTGTCATCTCCATGAAAAGTACATACTTGAGCTAGCCACCAGGTTATAATAGGAGTTAAACATGATGCTCCAGATATGGTACCCCAATCAAATCCAGATTAGAACTAAACTCTCAGCTTATTTGTAGACACACAATAGAGTCCCTCTAAACTCAATAGAATCCAGCCAGACCCAATGAAGGTCATCTAATCTATACAAATATGTGAGAATTTAGTATTTACTATTGTATGTCACTGTTGTTCTGTAGTTGCTTGTTAGACAACAAGTGAGTAACAACATATGTATGTATGTATTTCCCTTTTAACATCTGTAGTAACAACATATGTACGTATGTATTTCCCTTTTAACATCTTTAGGATCCATTCTATGCTAGATGTTTCTCTAATCACCCCTGACTCCAGAAACAAACATTTTCATATCTGACTTTTGTATTTTCTCTGAGCAAAACTTGCTCTCAGAAAAATTAATTCACACTAATATGAAAATTCAAGTCATTTAACTTTCCCTCAGGGTTCTTTAATTCATCATTAATAAGGTAATAACTATGAGACACATACTATTACCATGCCATTTTTAGCCCTTGGGAAAACTGAGGCACAGGTGATTGCGTTTAAGCTGCCCAGAGTCACAGAGTTTGTAAACAGTGCAACTTTAATCCAGACAAGCTAAACTCCAGGAACTCTGTTCTAACTCTGTATTTTCTCATACTCATGATGATGGAATTCTGCTCCTTTACTCAACACTGTGAAGCATTAATGACAGAGGTCAGATGGAGAAAAACTATTTTGAGAAGAAGTTCCTGAGATACAGAATGTAAAAATATTTTCCTAAGACCTTTGGGAAAGCTGAAGGCCTACATTTCTGCTGTGGTCCTTATCTCTACGCAGTCCAATCCTAAAAATACAAATGTAAGAATTTACCTTTCACTGTTAGCCATATGCCTAATGATTTTCTACTGCATATTCTTATAATTCAAAACCCTTCTTTAAAATTTTATAATCCATTTTATGTTCACTCAGCATGCAGTCATATATTAGCTTAGATTTCCTTCCCACAAGGTTGTTGGTATGGTATAAAATTGCCTAATCTTGACTTGTAGAGTGCATAGTATGTCACTGGCATTTATTGATTTTTCCATTTGCTTAGGCTCACAATGTTTATTAATGTAAATTAAGCACTAATGTACAATTCACATTCTTTATATACTTGTAGCATAGAATTTTAACAATGAGATTAGAATTTTAATATTAAAAGTATGCTTTATATGTGCCAGGGAAGTATAGAACAATTCTAATATGTTAAAGAAAATTATGTGATATAAGGATAAAAGGAGAGACCTTGGACATCGAAACAATTATTTTCCAATGTTCGCTTCTCTTTTTACTTGCTATGGGACCTGGAGCATGTCATTTAATTTATTTTAAACACAACCTTCTTTTTCTGTATGAGACATGTGTGTGTATGCGTGCACACACATATACAAGGACTGTGGTGGCCATGCCCCTCTGTCCATGGGATTTTCCAGGTAAGACTACTGAGTGGGTTGCCATGTCCTCCACCAGGGGATCTTCCTGACCCAGGGATTGAACCCAAGTCTCCTGCGATTCCTGCATTGGCAGATTTTATTGGCAATTCTTTATTGCTGAGCCACCTAGGAAGACCGATAAGACATCTAATAATTCATACTAATAGTGATAATATAAACTGTTTTAATCACCTTATAAAAGATTTACTATTATAACAGAATTCCTTTTATATAATTTGCCTCTTTTTTTTTTTCCCCAAAATAACTGTCATATTTATTGTTGACCTCTTGGTGGCTGTGATAGTGTTTCTTCTACTCCTACCACAATGCTATGAGATTAGAAATCAACTACAAGAAAAAAAGTGCAAAATACATAAACATGGAGGCAAAACAATATGAAACTAAACAACCGATGGATCACTGTGTAAGTCAAAGAGGAAATAAAAACTACTTAGAGGCAAATGAAAATGAAAAGATGACAGTTCATAAATGATGGGAAGCAGCAAAAGCAGTTCTAACAGGGACATTTACAGCAATACAAATTTACCTCAGGAAACATGAAAAATCTCAGATAAACAAACAACCTAACTTTATGCCATAAGCAAGTAGAGAAAGAAGAACAAACAAAAACCAAAGTTCATAGAAGGAAAGAAATCATAAAGATTAAGGCAGAAGCAAATGAAATAGAGACTTCAAAAACAATGGAAAAATATCAATAAAACTAAAAACTGGAAAAGATAAACAAAAAATGAAACTAAAAACTTGGAAAAAATAAGCAAAATTGATAAACCTTTAGTAAGACTCATTAAGAAATAAAAAGGGAGAAGGCTCAAATCAATAAAATCAGAAGCAAAAAATAAGTTATAATGGACAGCACAGAAATATAAAGGATCACAGAAGACTACCATGAGCACTATATGCCAGTAAAATGGATAAACTAGAAGAAAGGGCAAATTTTTAGAAAGGTACAATTTCCTAAGACTGAACCAAGAAAAAATAGAAAATATTAGGTTGGTATAAAAGTCATTGTAGTTTTATATTGTTGAATGTTGCCATTTAATATCAGGATTGCTGTTTGTTTTTTCAGTTGCTCAGTTGTGTTTGACTCTTTGTGATCCCATGGACTGCAGCATGCCAGGCTTCCCTGAATATTGGGATATATTCTTAAATAAATGTGATTATGATATACATCATTTTAATGCACATTTCTTGCTTTATTTTTCCTAATGACTTATTACTTGCTTATTTAAGACTATGGATATAATGTTAGACAAAAAACAAATTCGAGTGATTTTTTATTTGGGTTCTAAATGAATCATAAAGCAGCAGAGATAACTTGCAACTTCAGCAACACATTTGGCCCAGGAACTGCTAATGAACGTACAGTGCAGTGATGATTCAATAGGTTTTACAAAGGAGATGAGAGCCTTGAAGACGAGGAGTATAATGGCCTCACAAAAGAAGTTGACAATGACCAATTGAGAGCAATCATTTAACCTGATCCTCTTACAACTACAGGAGAAGTTACCAAAGAACTCAGCATCAACCATTCTGTGGTTATTTGGCATTTGAAGCAAATTGGAAAGGTGGAAACACTGTATAAGTGGGTGCCCCATGAGACGACAGCAAATTAATAAGATCATTATTTTGAATTGTCTTCTTCTCTTATTATAAGTTACAATGAACTTTTCTCAATCAGATTATGACATGCAATGAAAAGTTGATTTTATACCACAACCAGTGATGACCAGCTACTGGCTGGACTGAGAAGAAGCCCCAAAGCACTTCCCAAAGCCAAACCTGCACTAAAAAAAGGTCATGGTCAGTTTTTGGTGGTCTGTTGCCCATCTGATCCACTACAGCTTTCTGAATCCCAATGAAACAATTACATCTGAAAAGTATGCTCAGCATATCGATGAGACATACTGAAAACTGCAATGCCTGCAGACATCATTGATCAAAAGAATGGGCCCAATTCTCCACAACAATACCCAACCGCATGTTGCATAACCAATGCTTCAAAAGTTGAATGAGTTGGGCTGCAAAGTTTTGCCTCATCCGCCATATTCACCTGACCTCTAGCCAACAGGCTCTCATTTCCTCAAGCATCTTGACAACCTTTTTCAGGGAAAATGCTTCCACAACCAGCAGGAGGCAGAAAACACTTTCTAATAGTTCATCAAATCTCAAAGCATGGATTTGTACAGTGCAGGAATAAATAAGGCAAACAGTAAATTGCCTTATTTCTCATTGGCAAAAATGTGTTGATTATAATCGTTCCTATTTTGATTAATAAAGATGTGTTTGAGCCTATTTATAATGATTTGTAGTTCCATCTGAAACTATAGAGTTGGACACGACTGAGTGACTGAACTGAACTGAAATAATGATTACTTTTGAATCAATCTATTATGAACAGACCAATTACAAGTACTGAAATTGAACTGGTGATTTAAAAACTCTCAAGAAGCAAAGATCTAGAACCAGATTGTTTCACGGATGAATTCTTCCAAACATTTGAAGTTAACACTTATCCTTCCGGAACTATTCGAAAAAATTACATAAGAAGGAACGATTGCAAACTCATACTATGAGACAACCATCATTTTGATGCCAAATCCAGACAAAGATATGATACACAAAAAAGAAAACCACAGACCAGTATAATATGCAAAAATTCTCAACAAAATACTAACAGACTCCAACAATACATTAAAATGATCATATACCATGATCAAGTGGAATTTATCCCAGGAATGTAGTGATTTTTCAATATCAACAAGTCAATCAATATGATATGCCCTATTAACAAGTTGAAGAATAAAAAACATGATCATCTTAAAACATTCTTTTGTAAAATTAATTATACATGTATGATTAAGAAAAAAAAAAAAAGAGCTCTCCATAAATTTGGCTTAGAAAGAACGTAACTCAAAATAAAGTCCTTACCTGACAAACCCTCAGCTAACATCATATTCAACAGTGAGAAGCTGAAAATGTTTCCTTTGAGATTAGGAACAAGACAAGGATGCCCATTCTTTCCAATTTCATCAAACATGGTTTTAGAAGTCCTAGCTGTGGCAATCAGAGAAGAAAATAAATAAATAAACAGTAATAAAAATTGGAAAAGAAGAAGTAAATCTGTCATTTCTTGCACATGGCATGATTCTATATATAGAAAATTCTAAAGATATTACCAGAAAACTACTAGAAGTCATCAATGGATTCAGTAATGTTGCTAGACACAAAACTAATATACAGAAATCTGTTGTATACTCTACAAGCAAAATAGTCTACAAGCAAAATATCAGAAAGAGAAATTAAGGAATAATCCCATTTGTCATCACATCTGAAAGAATAGAATACCTCCCTGAGGAAGCAAAGGACCTGTACTATGAAAACTATATGATGCTGATAAAATAATTCAAAGATGCTACAAAGAGATGGAAAGATATACTGTGTTCTTGGATTGGAAGATCAATATTTTTTAAATGACTGTACTACCCAAGGCGATCTGCAATACAGTGCAATTCTTATCAAATTACTAATGAAAATTTTCACCTAATTTTAATTCTTATTGAAACAAAAAAATCACAAACAATCTTGGGAAAGAAAAATGGAGCTAAAGGAATCAGGCTCCCTGACTTCAGACTATACTACAAAGCTACAGTAATCAAACAGATCAAAAAGCAGGATAGAAAGTGAGGAAAGAAACCCATGCATCTATGATCAACTAATCTGCAATAAAGGAGATAAAAAATACAATGCAGAAGACAGTCTCTTCATTAAGTAATCCTAGGGAAACTGGACAGTTACATGTAAAAGAGTGAAATTAAAACATTCTCTAATAGCATATACAAAAATAAACTCAAAATGAATTAAAGACCTATATGTAAAATTGGATACTATTGATATAAAACTCCTAGAGAAAAGATAGGCAGAACTCTATTTGCCATAAATCACAGCAATATATTCTTGGGTCATTCTCCTGTATTAACGGAAATAGAAACAAAAATAAACCAATGGGACTTAATCACTCTTAAAACATTTTGCACAGCAAAGGAGACCATAAGCAAAATAAAAAGATCACCTATGCATTGGGAAAAATATTTACAAATTATGCTACCAAAAAGGGATTAATTTCTAAAATATCCAGTTTAGTTATTAAAAAATACTGTCCAATCAAAACAATACACAGAAAACCTAAACAAACTTTTCTCCAAAGAAAGCACAGATGGCCAACAGGCACATGAAAAGATACTCAATATCATTAATTATTACAGAAATGCAAATCAAAACTGATTTGCTTTGAGGTATCACCTCCCTCAAGTCAGGATGATTATCATTAAAAAGTGCACAAATAACAAATGTTGGAGAGGGTGTGGAGAAAAATGAACCTTCCTACATACCTCCTCATTTGTAGAGTTCAGCTGGTTCAAATAATCTGCTTAAAACTAGATCCATGAGGCTTATTAGGGTAATTATTCCCACTTGATTTCACTTAGAGATACCATTATTCCTACTCAAATCAGGAAGCCCAATTCTATGTTATTATTGTCCATTGTCATCTCCAAATTACAGAGGAGACTCACTACAAATCTTTTTATGGATAGGATACCTCAAAAAAAAAAAACATATTTCTTAATGTTTTGAGACACTCAGATCAGTTATAACATACCCATCTCACTAAGCCTTCAGACTCCTTCCTCTTCTGTAGTGTGCCAAGAAGTCTACCATTTTATGCTGATCAATTGCAGGTAACTGATTAACCCAGGTTTCAATATGCTAAAGGAACTATTAAATACACTTTTAACTTTCGGGGCCAACATATTAAATGTCAAATACTGGGCTAAAACTGCTGTTTTGATAAATTTGGTCCTGTTAAATATAATACCCTTAGATGTGGCAAGATCTCACAATTTTATTTAGTGCATAGGCTCTCTCCCGTAGAGACTGCATTTCATACTCTGGATTTTGGGTCCAGAGGCACTGATGTGGAGTATTTTAGGAAAACAAGCATCCTCTTGGAAGAAACTGCCCAAGATCAACTCATTAATGATGTTTTTTTAATAAAGAATTCTAGTTTCCTTAGAAAGTGGGAGAAGACCTTCTTCGGCTCAAAGTGGATTTTAAAAACACTTTAGGAATAGATGCCCAATTTTATTTGTATCTACCAAAATGCCCCCAACCCAAGCCTTCAACCCCTGCTTATCTGCAAGCAATGACTTATTCCAAGCCTAAGAGTCTTGGGGTTAGAAATTGCTTTTGAAACTGGCTTTGCAACTCTTAACCTACACAATCTGATTTATAGCCAAGTCTTTTGCAGGCATTTATTGCAGCCATGAAATATGAGTTTGTTCTAAGACTATTATGGAGCTTTCCAGCATTCCTAACTATATTTGTAGTTCTGAATTAAAGGTCTTTTAAATTATTATTATTATTGTTTTAAGTTCTCCAGCACAGAGGTAGGCATTTTACCTCACAGCTTTGTAATTGTTACAGTTTTCATGTTGATCAAGATGGAATCAACACTTGATCACACAAACCTTTGCCTTCCATTTGTACTACAACTCAACATACTCCACCTGGAGTCAGTTTTAAAGGCTTGCCACTTATGCATTCCCACAGGACTCTGCACTAACCAGGACTCAGCACTTATTTTAATGCTTTGTCTTTATTATTTTGGAATTATTTTGGGGGGTGGGGAGCAGCATTATTGCATTGAGTACTGAAAATTATGTGGACAGTCAGCTATGGACAGTGGTAATTTGGGTAAGTCTGGTGTCAGTGAATAACAAATTATCACTGTTCCACTTTCTCAAACCAGTATATTATCCATGTGTTCAACTAAGAGATGATCAGTCTGGTTCCAGTATTTCATGTGAGCTTGACCTGCTTGGTGGCACATTTTCAATTATCTACTCTATCTCTCAGGACTTTGTGCACTCAGATGGTTCAATTGAAAGTCTTTCAATGAAGAGATTATTTATAAAAATGTGAGCAAACTTTAGGGAAGCAACAAAGGGGACTGAGTTCTCTAGAGACTGTCAGTAATCAAAGATATCTTCCATCAATAAATTATGGTAATAGAGGGACACGGACACTTTTAGGTAACACAGGTAAAATAACCCCGGATTGAAATAGAAATAAATTGACTTCTTCCTCAATAAAACCCAAGTCAAAGCTGGCCTGCAAAGGAATCCAGGTGACACTATTTATAGTCAGACAATCCAGGTAGAGGACTGAGAACAAAATCTGGTCTACCAGGGCAAGAGAAAAAATAAATAAATAAAAAGCACAATATATTTAAATTAATGCTCCCTGAAATCCCTGTCTGATCTAAAGGAATACTACAGCATGCAAAGGAGGCTTCCCCAGTGGCTCAGTGATAAAGAATCCACCTTTCAATACAGGAAACACAGGACATGCAGATTTGATTCCTGGGTCAGCAAGATTCCCTGGGGGAGGGAATTGCAACACAGTCCAGTATCCCTGAGAAATCCCATGGATAGAGATGCCTCTATGGGCTACAGTCCATAGGGTCACAACAGTCAGACATGATTGAGCATGTACACAGACACATACACGCACAGCTTGTGAGAGCTACAAAAAGTATAAGGAAGAGAAATAATACATTAGTTAATTACTCTCAGAATATTGCTTTAATCTATGATTTTGCATTTATTATGTTGGCCCAAGCATTGGAGAGTTTAATATTTAACAGTCTGATTTTTAACATATTGAAGCATAGAATAAAAAATGACCTATAGTGAGGAAAGCTAAGATGTTGTGGGTAAGATTTAGTGCATTCAATTTTATTATGGATATATTTTAAATTTATTGGACTGTCATAAGCTTTTGGTGGTTATCAAAGGATTATATGTGTATATTTATATATATTTACATGTATATTTAAAACTCATGTCAAAAATAGGTTTATCCTTTTGTTTTTGTTTTATTCTTGTTATTAAAATGGTTTAATTCTTTCTGTGTTTTTTTTTTTTTCTGTATTCTTTTCATGGGTATCAGTAATACAGTTGCTGAATAATCTTAGAATTTATATTCCCTCAATATCATTATTGTAAGTTTTCTGCTAAAAATGTTTGATTACTAACATTAAAGTAAGTCATGCCTGACTTTTGAGGCGCCATGGACTGTAGCCCACCAGAATTCTCTGTCCATCAGATTTTCCAGGCAAGAATAC
The DNA here is from genome assembly GCF_001704415.2 of Capra hircus. Lineage (NCBI taxonomy): Eukaryota > Metazoa > Chordata > Mammalia > Artiodactyla > Bovidae > Capra > Capra hircus. The sequence goes on from NC_030813.1 coordinate 53,451,454, forward strand.
TGGAATGGGTTGCCATTTCCTACTTCAGAATATTTTCTGCACCCAGGGATTGATTAAACCCAGGTCTCTTGCATTACAGGGAGTCTCTTGCATTTTCAGGTGGATTCTTTATCAACTGAGCCACCAGAAAAGCCCCAGTGTAATATGTGCTTTTTATGTGATGAAAAGGAACTGGAAAAGTCAGTTGACGTAAATTTTATAGGGACAAGTGATTGAGATAGCTTCCTTTTCTTCGGGCTTCCAGAATTAACCTGTTGTTATTTCTTAGAAATATGCTCATAAAAAGAAGTAAAAAATAAGAGTCACTAAGTTTTTATTTATTTTTATTATGCTTTTCAATGTAGATAGTACCATTAATGGATTATATTCATAGAATTGATTTTTCAGTTATTTAATCAAATGCAAATAATCTAAAGAAGCCACTGTTCAAGTCTAGATAGAAGATAGAGAGAAACAAAGTGTATAGCTTTCAAAGAGTTGAACATATATATAGACTCATAATATTGGTAAATTTGTGCATCAACAAAATAAACAAGCCCAAAATGCCCTCAAACACAGACTAGACTCTCTACAATGTAAAGTGGCAGTTATGATTAATAAATTGAATAATGAAATTTATACCAGGAATTGTTACAGACAGTTTTCTACTATTTAAATTCATTAAGCATATAAAATAGAAGAAAAAAATTGGAAATTAATTACTGTAAAATAAAACCAACCTCATTTTGAAATTACTTTAAAAATGAATTACTTAGGAGGAAGCCAGGGAACATACACATTTATAGATTTTCATTACGTTCTGAATTTAAAAATGGCTTTCCCAGGATTTCCTGGGTTCTTGAGGAGCCTGGTGGGCTACAGTCTGTGGGGTTACAAGGAGTTGGACAAACTAAATGACTAACATTGTTTCCTTCTCATACTCAAGTAAGTAGCAAATCAGGAGCTTACAAAAGTTCATTAATGTGTCAGGCAATGAAACTTTCCCAAGATATAGAAATGCTTTCAATGAAACCGTGGTACCTAATGCCCATCTATCTACTTCATATACTCAGTAAAGAAATATGTCAGCAAATACTGATGACAATGAAAAATTACTACTCCCAATTCCTTTAGAAAGGAAGAGAAAGTTATCAAAGAGAAACTACTGTAGAAGCAAGAAGGGCAAAGGTAAACAGAAAAATCTGATATACCAGAAATAACATAGATCATGATTCTAAGTATAAGATTTGTCTTATGCCACTGTAGTTTAGATTGCATATTATTGGAATTATAATATGTGGTCCTGGCTATAGTGAGCTAGAGTTAGCCCAAATAGCCTTAATCAGTTAATATTTTGGTCAAGTATCTCACATGTCATCAGTTCAGTTCAGTCGCTCAGTCATGTCCGACTCTCTGCAATACCAAGAATTGCAGCATGCCAGGCCTCCCTGTCCATCACCAACTCCCAGAGTTCACTCAAACTCACGTCCATTGAGTCGGTGATGTCATCCAGCCATCTCATCCTCTGTCGTCCCTGTCTCCTCCTGCTCCCAATCCCTCCCAGCATCAGAATCTTTTCCAATGAGTCAACTCTCTGCATGAGGTGGCCAAAGTACTGGAGTTTCAGCTTTAGCATCATTCTTTCCAAAGAACAACTTTAGGATAGACTGGTTGGATCTCCTTGCAGTCCAAGGGACTCTGAAGAGCCTTCTACAACACCACAGTTCAAAAGCATCAATTTTTCGGCACTCAGCCTTCTACACAGTCCAACTCTCTCATCCATATATGATCACTGAAAAAACCATAGCCTTGATTAGACGGACCTTAGTCAGCAAAGTAATGTCTCTGCTCTTGAATCTGCTGTCTAGTTTGGTCATAACTTTCCTTCCAAGGAGTAAGTATCTTTTAATTTCATGGCTGCAATCACCATCTGCAGTGATTTTGGAGCCCAAAAAATAAAGTCTGACACTGTTTCCACTGTTTCCACATCTATTTCTCATGAAGTGATGGGACCAGATGCCATGATCTTGTTTTTCTGAATGTTGAACTTGAAGCCAACTTTTTCACTCTCCACTTTCACTTTCATCAAGAGGTTTTTTAGTTCCTCTTCCCTTTCTGCCTTAAGGGTAAAGTCATCTGCATACCTGAGGTTATTGATATTTCTCCTGACAATCTTGATTCCAGCTTGTGCTTCTTCCAGCCCAGCGTTTCTCATGATCTATTCTGCATAGAAGTTAAACAAGCAGGGTGACAATATACAGCCTTGACGTACTCCTTTTCAAAGTTGGAACCAGTCTGTTCCATATCCAGTTCCAACTGTTGCTTCCTGACATGCATAGAGGTTTCTCAAGAGGCAGGTCAGGTGGTCTGGTATTCCCATCTCTTTCAGAATTTTCCACAGTTTATTGTGATTCACACAGTCAAAGGCTTTGGCATAGTCAATAAAGCAGAAATGGATGTTTTTCTGGAACTCTCTTGCTTTTTCCATGATCCAGCAGATGTTGACACTTTGATCACTGGTTCCTCTGCCTTTTCTAAAACCAGCTTGAACATCTGAAAGTTCACGGTTCATGTATTGCTGAAGCCTGGCTGGGAGAATTTTGAGCATTACTTTGATAAACTGTGAGATGAGTGCAATTGTGCAGCAGTTTGAGCATTCTTTAACATTGCTTTCCTTTGGGATCGGAATGAAAACTGACCTTTTCTAGTCCTGTGGCTACTGCTGAGTTTTCCAAATTTGCTGGCATATTGAGTGCACCACTTTCACAGCATCATCTTTCAGGATTTGAAATAGCTCACCTGGAATTCCATCACCTCCACTAGCTTTGTTTGTAGTGATGCTTTCTAAGGCCCACTTGACTTCACATTCAAGGATGTCTGGCTCTAGGTGAGTGTTCACACCATCGTGATTATCTTGGTCATGAAGATCTTTTTTGTACAGCTCTTCTGTGTATTTTTGCCACCTCTTAATATCTTCTGCTTCTGTTAGGTCCATACCATTTCTGTCCTTTATCGAGCCCATCTTTGCATGAAATGTTCCTTTGGTATCTCTAATGTTCTTGAAGAGATCTCTAGTCTTTCCCATTCTGTTGTTTTCCTCTATTTCTTTGCATCGATTGCTGAGGAAGGCTTTTGAATCTCTTCTTGCTATTCTTTGGAACTCTGCATTCAGATGCTTATATCTTTCATTTTCTCCTTTGCTTTTCGCTTCTCTTCTTTTCACAGCTATTTGTAAGGCCTCCCCAGACAACCATTTTGCTGTTTTGCATTTCTTTTCCATGGGGATTGTCTTGATCCCTATCTCCTGTACAATGTCAGTAACCGCAGTCCATAGTCATTAGGCATTCTATCTATCAGATCTATTCCCTAATGTCACGAACCTCAGTCCATAGTTCATCAGGCATTCTATCTATCAGATCTAGTCCCTTAAATCTATTTCTCACTTCCACTGTATAATCATAAGGGATTTGATTTAGGTCATACTTGAATGGTGCCAAAGATGAAACTCTAGTACTTTGGCTACCTCATGCGAAGACTTGACTCATTGGAAAAGATTCTGATGCTGGGAGGGATTGGGGGCAGGAGGAGAAGGAGACGACAGAGGACGACAGAGGATGGCTGGATGGCATCACTGACTCGATGGATGTGAGTCTGAGTGAACTCCAGGAGTTGGTGAGGGACAGGGAGGCCTGGCGTGCTGCGGTTCATGGAGTTACAAAGATTCAGATACGACTGAGCGACTGAACTGAACTGAACTGAATCATCTAGTGGTTTTCCCTACTTTCTTCAATTTAAGTCTGATTTTGGCAATAAGGAGTTCATGATCTGAGACACAGTCAGCTCCCATTCTTGTTCTTGCTGACTGTATAGAGTTTCTCCATCTTTGGCTGCAAAGAATATAATCAATCGGATTTTGGTGTTGACCATCTCGTGATGTCCATGTGTAGAGTCTTCTCTTGTGTTGTTGGAAGAGGGTGTTTGCTATGATGAGTGCGTTCTTTTGGCAAAACTCTATTAGCCTTTGCCCTGCTTCATTCTGTATTCCAAGGCCAAATTTGCCTGTTATTCCAGGTGTTCCTTGACTTCCTACTTTGTGTGTTTTTCTTCATAAAATCATTATTTCATTTAGTAACTAATAACTGAGGTTTTATTCTTTTTTAAGCATTACCCTAGGTATAGGAAGAAAATAATTAAAAGTTATCCAGAGTCTTTGACCTCAGGAAATTTAAGTTAAGTAAAACAAAACAAAACAAACACTTTTATTTAGCAAATATATAAAAAAATAAGATCAAGTCCTACATGATTATAAATGGTACCTATAATAAGGAATAGTTCAAATTCAGTGATAATCTAAAGAAGTTCTTGTAGTTACATTTTATGTCGTTAGAATCAGGGCAGTGGCCATGGCATCTTTATTTTCTAAAAATTGATTCAGTTCTCTCTTGATCTGATTACTACCACTTCGCTTTTATTACTGACTTAGACAGATTGTTACTTATGTCAACTACCCTTTCATGTAATGGAATTTTTTTGAATTGCCTATAGGCTAGCTTGTATTTAATTTCAATGCATGAATTTTTATTTTTAAATAAGTTATACCTCCTAGCAGATCTTTTTTTTTTCCCCTCTTCTTCAGATTTTGAGTTTTTTTTTTTTTTCATTTCTGCAAGATCTTATATATTGACCTCTTTTTTTTCTAAGACATTTTAAGCTTTCAAGAGTGAAGCGTAAGCATGCAATTAAGAGCAATGAAGCACAAAATTGCTCATGCAAGAAATATCATCATTTTCCTTGTGCATCTGAAAAGAAAGGGATTTAAGCTGTTCAATCATGAGCTAACCAGTGGGATGAGGGCACACAATCATGTGCAACCTATCATTACATTTTAACAAATTTAGCAGAGAGTTTAGTACTCACAAACTGATAAACATTCACTTGTTAATATATTTTTATTCTTACTACATATGTTCTTATTTTTATGTACGTTGTGCTTTTGGCTGTTGTCCATCTATATTCTGTGTGTCACAAAGCTTTTCCAAGGGAGATTAATAACATTTGAGAAGAGGAAAGAAGTGGGCAAGGAGCCTGTAAATCATCTTCATTCCTAGTTTCCTGCCATCTGTTTAAGGTCCACCAGATTCAATAGCTGAACTAGAGTAGAGCCCATTTTAGACTCTGGCCCACTAGACCATGATATTTTCCTTATTAAAAAGCTGCATCCTCAATTGCTTTTCACTTAAATAGACAATGGAATATATTCTCATCCTCTATAACCACTCTTTTCGGTATTTTTTTGTTATTAGAAGCTCATCACCACAATTACTGAATATTAGTACTCGTCTTTTACCATCTCTACTTTTGAAAGCTTCATTCTGGCTCACAGTCAGCTCTATTCTTGACTCCTTCACGGTTTCTTTTCATGCATTCCACATTTTCCTTTTTCAGTCTTATATTAATAACAACTGTGGAATTATTTTCACCATATTTTCCTCAGCCCACAAGGAGACAATTATTCTACCATCTTCCAGTCATTACAGAAGAGATACCACAGAGTATGAGGAACACTAGATAAAAGGAGTTTAAAAATTCATAAAACATTTTGTAGCCTACATTACTAAATGTCTATCACTTTACATAAATATTTTACCCTTCCTATTTCTTTACATATAATTGAGAATAATCATAAAGAATTATTATCATAAAAGAACTGATAGAATTTTTTCTATTTGGATAAACGTCAGATGACAGGTGTATAAATTATTGTGCATACTGTAAATCAACAAATGGTCCTTCATTTTTATGAAGGCAGCATATTGTTGGTCAGTTTGAATAGATTGGCATAATATTGATAATATTCCTTTCCCCTTCCCTTTGTTTGTATTGTTTCCACATTGTTTTCATTGATCCTTCCTCTGCCCCTCCAGCCCAACAAAATTTACAAGGTCTATTTCAAATTCCACTTCTTCCATGAAGCTTTCCCAAGAATTTCAATCAATTTCAACCTTTTCAAATCCTGACTACCAATAAAACTTAAGATACACTTATTGGTTAATTTTCTAAAACTTTATCATTTAAAAATATACATGATTGAATTTTTCAGAATACAATACCATTTTGAAAAATAAAATATATTTTAAAATTGAAAAATTATGTCATTGAAAGAGCAACATTAAGGTCTTGAGATAAAAATCTTCTTCCCAGGTAGACCAGGAGAACTTTGGACAGTTTTGGGTAATGCCTGTCATTCCACTTAAGTTATTAAGAGCTATTTCATTCACAGAAATAATCTGACTTGGATGGCAAAATATATATACATAGTATCAATAAGGGAGAAGGCAATGGCAACTCACTCCTGTACTCTTTCTTGGAAAACCCCATGGGCAGAGGAGCCTGGTAGGCTGCAGCCCATGGGGTCGCTACGAATCAGACATGACTGAGCAACTTCACTTTCACTTTTCACTTTCCTGCATTGGAGAAGGAAATGGCAGCCCACTCCAGTGTTCTTGCCTGCCTGGAGAATCCCAGGAATGGAGGAGCCTGGTGGGCTGCTGTCCAAGGGGTCACACAGAGTAGGATACAACTGAAGCAACTTAGCAGCAGTAGCAGCAGCAGTATCAATAAGATAGTTTCTTTTTTGAAAATTTATTTATTTATTTTTGGCTGCAATGGGTCTTCATTTCTTAGTTGACTTTCTGCATGGGCTCTGTAGTTGCAGCACGTGGACTTAGCCACACTGCAGCATGGGGACTCTTCCTTGACCAGGGATCAGACCTTGTCCATTGCATTCAGAGGTGGATTCTTAGCCACTGAACCACAGGAAAGTCCCATCAATGTTAATTTCATATAGTAGTTACATCATCAGTGGGGATATATCCATCATTAGTCACTACGTGCTAGCTAGAAACTAGACCTGGACACTATAGTGATGGTACAAGAAACACGTGGTAAAGAACTCAAGTATTTAGGTTGATAAAAGCAGCTCAATTCATATTGTCAGGCTATAATAGCACACACAAATAAAGGAAAAGATGTATTTGCTTTTTGCCTTCAAATATTCCTATATGAAAGGAATATAAAACAGGCTCTGTTAGGGTGCAAGAAGGGATGGCTGAATAGTTGGAGCAATTTTTGTAAGCATTCTCAGTGGGAGTAGAGTTTAAATCTCTCCTTCATTACACACAATCTCTTGCATCCTCCTGTGCACCTCACTTTATGGCTAGGAAGTTCCAGGAAACAAAGTTATATAATCCATTTCAGGTTCATTTTAGGCAGTATCTGAAAGGTCTCTTGGTAATTCTGTTTGGAAACTTTTTTATGTCTATCTTGATAAATAGTATTTAAAATGACTCTGAGTCAACACATATTGTGTAGTTATTTAATATATTTTTTATTGACTTCTGTAGACCTCAATATGAGAATTTTTCTGATTTTGAATGTATTCCATGAATTATGATATTACATTCTGCCCCAAATATGAGCCCATTATTCAGTTCTGATAACTAAATCTCTTCTATGGACAGAGATTATAGGGAACATGAAACTTCAGAGGTGTCTAGAGATTTGATGGTGCATGTAGATTTTATTTACTTTGGGAAGTCCTCCCTGATCTCCCCCAGCTTCGTTTAGTTATCTTTCTCTATCAGTTAAGATATTTTCAGTTGTATGAAGTAGAAATTACAATTTAATTTTAATTGTAATTAAAAGAAAAGCTGATAAAAAAGAAACCTTGTGTAGGACAGAATCAGCTTCTCAAGAGCCAGGATCCTTCATCTTTCTTTCCCACTATCTTCAGCATTGGGACTTTCAAACTGGGGCTGATGCCCTAATGATCAAAACACTGCTGAAGTTCCAGCTACCATGCCTTCAAATAGCCCACTTGGTAAAGGGGAAAAGAGACAGCCCCCTCACCCACCCCAATATCTTTTTATCAAGAAAACTCCTTCCCCAGGTTCTCAAAAGCAAATTCTGTATTTGTCTCAGCCACAGTTATGTCACATAACCATGCTGAGCCAGTCACTTACAAAAGAAAAAACATTGTTATTCCAGGAGCTGGGAATAATTCTTTCCAGGAGCTGGGAAAGGACCACTTTCTCTGAGAACATGAGTTATCAATTCCTGAACAGAAGCCAGCTTATTATATCAAGAAATAAGGAGCTAATGGCTATTGAACAGGGTATCTGCAGCATCTGCCCCCCCTTCCAGTGTGCATCTATGGAATTTACCGTGGTATCAGTCTGCGTTTGGTCTGTGTGACTGTGTATTTCACAAGAGTAAGGTCTGGCTTATCCATCTATTAAATCTCATAACAACAAGTGATCTCATTAAATGCACAAACTAATACCGGATATTACCTTGTAGTATAAATTGTCAATATGTTCTCAGGATCTATCAGACTGGAGTATCAGTGCTGCTCTGTGGGCTATAGGAAATCTGAAAGTTCTTTTATAAACAGGACTAATTAATCATTGAAAAGCATAGCAAATCCTAATCTTTTTCTCTGTGTTGCTTTTCTTAACTTTTTATTAAATTTCACCTTAGTATTTCTGCATTGCAAGTGTCAGCTTTAGTCATATATATAGAACACTTTAAGATAAAATATATATGCATGCCTGTTCACTGGAGATGGAGAAGGCAATGGCAACCCACTCCAGTACTCTTGCCTGGCAAGTCCCATGGATGGAGGAACCTGGTGGGCTGCAGTCCATGGGGTTGCTGGGAGTCGGACACGACTGAAGCGACTTAGCAGCAGCAGCAGCAGCAGCATGCACTGGAGAAGGGTGTTCTACTTCGTCCTTATCATTTCTAAACTGGGAAAATACTATGTTACTTTTTTCTTATCATATGTTTAATAGAATAAATAATATCTACTTACACCTTACAAGGAACACTAGGCCAATTAATTTCCATTTATGTGATGCTATTACAACATCTCTGAAAGACAGCTTAAGGCATAATGTGGGTTTTTTTTTTCTGTTTTGAATAAATTAACACATTTAAAATGCTAACTTCCAAATTAAATTTAAAAAATAAAGTTCAGTGTATAAAGAGCATGCACTAAAATTAGGGAAAATTAGTGGAATATAAACACACATACACACACACATATATATAGGTCATATGCATATAAAAATAAAGATATAATATTTTAGATAAAATCATGCTTTAGTGTCCCTTGAAAATGAAATGGAACTTTTATTCCTATAACTATATAAAAATAGCATAGAATAAAAAACCACATGTATTTCAGTCCCTGGAGCAGTTAAGTAAATATTCTATTTATATATAGAGATCTGGATATTACCTTTAGTAAAGTACATCGTTTACTCTAGAGTAGCACTTCTAATAGTGGCACTATTGACAGTTTGGGCTGGATAATAATCTCTTACAGCATTCTTGACCTCTACTCACTAGATGCTGGTAGCATCCTCCCAATTGTGACTATGAAAAAATGTCTCTAAATATTTCCAAATGTCCTAAGAAGGGTTAGTTCATACCTAGTTGAGAACTACTACCGTAGCATAGCATAATTATAAAACTATACATTTTAAATTACAACAGGTTAAAAAATATGTAGGTTTGATAAGGCTGGCGGTTTTGAATTAGGTCATTAATACTGGAGCCATGTGCTATAGCAATTGAAGAAACACAATTGTGTTTTCAGATATCATCATCCTTAGTCTCTCTTCTTCAGGAGCGTTTATCAGGTCTCTTCCCTCCCACTACGGTAGTGGAAGAAAGAAAAATTACTAATCCAACATATAATCCAGTCTTCCTCATTAAGTACTTCACTAAATTTTTGAATCAAAGAGTCCATTTCATCACAAAATTGATTTTCCTGAAGTGGAAAAGTGAACACACAGTTGGAATATTAAAAGAGAAGAATATACAAAGCAGTTAAGGAAATTGGAAGAGAAGTAGATTTTTAAACATCATTCAGGAAAGTTTTTCTGTAGCATAGAAGGTTGGAACTGGATGTAAAAAGAACAGAATTCCAGAAGATGAAACAAACTGTAAAACATATGGTGCCCACTGTGAGCTTCAAGTAATTCTTATGACAGGAACAAGGAAATATCAGTAAGGAAAGATTGAAGTAGGAGCCAGAAAGGAAAACGAAAGTAGATTGGAAGATGCTCATATACCATGCCCTTGCCCTATGTTTTTAAACAGTTTGATAATGTAATTAGAAATGTAATCTACAAATGCTACTATTTCATATATGAACATTTAAATATATAATGAGGAGGACTGAGGGTAAGGAAAACCATTACTAAATTATGAGAGAAATGATGAAGGTTCAAAATAAATCAGTAAAGATAAGGAACACAGAGTAAAACAGATTTTATTGAAGTGTTTATAAAAGAGATTTTTAGAGATAAGTCAAGAAGGCAGATACAGACGGTTCAAGGCAAACTGAATTTTACATTTTGTTAGGGGTCAACTGGAGCATCTTGTTGCTATTAAGCAAAGGTGGTACACGTAAGAAGGAAAAAAAAATTGGGAGGAGATTAACAAATTCTGAAATTTATTTATCAAAGGCCCTATGGAATATGTAAAGAAATGCTCAATTTGTGGAAAACAATTGTAATGGTTGCTGAGAATGCCTAAATATTCAGTTACAAATATAAAGATAGGTGACTGGAGATTGTAGAATCAATCACAACGAAGTTTAGTTTTAGAATGCTGTAGAAGCTTCAACACTTAAACAGAGGGTGTATCAAGAGAAACCTGAAAAGAATAGCTTTTTTTTTGCATTTAAATTATATATTTTTTCAATTTTTAACAACTATCTGATATTTTATTTAAAATTGGATCACATCAAATGAAATATATCTGTACACATCTGTCATGGAGAACTGCATGATGTGCACAGGTAAAGATGCAGATATGATGAATATTTTCATACCAGAATTCCATATATTAATTAGTAAGAAAACACAGTAAAATTAAAGGTTGGGATAACTTCATCTTCTATATATTTTTTTTCATCATTTCTCTCCTACCTCAGAGTAATAAAGGAACCAAAGAACACTTTCCACAGAAGGTAAGGTAAGAAACCATCTCAATAAGGAAGCTGAAAAGAATTGCTTCCATGCTACACATGCTACGGGTGCATAAAACTGTGAAGGTGAAAGAGCATCTCCCGAATGTGTTCGTTGAAGTCATTAGTGATCTCAGTGCAAGTGGTTACTGTGGAAAAGTGAGGCCTGACTCAAGATGCTTGAGGATATAGAAGGAAGAGAGAGAATCAAGAGTAATTATAGAAGGGAACTGTGGCTGGCAGAATGATGATCACCCAAAGATATCCACGGGCTTCCCTGCTGGCTCAGTGGTAAAGAATCTGCCTGCCAATGCAGGAGATGGGAGTTTAATCCCTGGGTTGGGAAGATTCCCTGGAGAAGGAAATGGCAGTCCACTCCAGTATTCTAGCCTGGAAAATCCCATGGACAGAAGAGGCTGGTGGGTTGCAAAGAGTCGAACATGACTTAGCTACTAAACAGCAACAAAAGATATCCATACTGTAATCCCCAGAACCCTTGAGTAAAGGTCACATGGAAAAGGAACATTGAGGTTGCAGGCAAAATTAAATGATCTAATTAGCTGACCTTAGAAAGAGTGAATAGCCTGGATGATTCAGGTGGTCACAATCTAGTAATGAGAGTCTTTAAAGCTGAAAGAGAGTAGAAGAGGTCAAAATCAGAGGGAGATGTAACCATAGGAGAACTGTCAGAAAGACGTGACACTGCCAGCTTCAAAGATCAAGGTAAGGTGTCATGTTGTTGTTCAGTTGTTAAGTTGTGTCAGACACTGCGACCCCACGGACTAGAGCATTCCAGGCTTCCGTCCTTCACTATCGCCCAGAGTTTGCTCAAATTCATGTCCATTGAGTCAGTGGAGATAACAACACAAATTTATTATCTTTTAGTTTTATAGGAATAAAAATCCAACACAGGTTTCACTACCCTAGTAGCTTTTCCAGCTTATAGAGGTCACCCACATTCCATAAAATAAGCTTAAGGTTAAACCTGTGCTGGACTTTTATTCCTCCACAAATATAAGATAATAAATTTGTGTTGTTTTCAGCCACGAACTTTGTGGTAATTATTTTAGCAGCAATGGAAAACTACTGTAGGAATCTTAGCAAGAAGAAACACTTTTTTCCTCAAATGTTTTTTGTTCATTTAAAAAAATATTTACTGAACTGTTCTACCAGTGGCAGATATAATTGTGAATGATACAGATAAAAATCCCTCTTTTTTACATTACATTCATTAAAGGACTTTACATTCATTAAACAGATTAGAGTATGTGGCATATTGTGTGTTAATCAGTACTGAGACAAACAAAGAAAACAGCAAATGGGACTGCTTATAATGGGATGCAAGTGAAGTTGCTAAGTCTTCATTAAAAGTTGGGTATTTGAACAATTGAAGTAGTAAAGCAATCTATGTATATGTCTTGGTTAAAAACAAACCAGGAAAAAAAAACAAACAAACACAGTCTCAAAAAGAAAATCATAACTGACTTAGGGGCAGCTGGAGTGGAGTCAGACAAAGGTGATGAGCAATACGTGAGAAAGATTTTACCCGTCACAGTAGCAATGACTTTGATTATTTATGACTCAGAATAAAATTGTTTGCAATGTTTTATGTAAAGGACATAATTTGACTTGCATTTTAAAGGAGTTCTGGATATGGTTTTGAAAATAAATGATTACGAGCTAAGGCTTGAGACACAGATCAGTTGGTAAGCATTTTTTCACAATCTGAGAAATAAATAATGGTGGTTTGGATCTACATTCTAGCAGTGATCATGTGCAGAGAGGCTACATTTGGAAAAAATTTAAATGAGTCTCCTGGATTGGCTGTGGAGTTTGAAGGAAATAGAATTGAGAACGAATCCATGGGATATTTTAACGCAATACCTTTGGTAATACAGAGGCTCTAGGGGTCGATGGGAATACAGCAAAAGAACTAACACATATAGAATCAGACTCTTACTAATAATCACAATGAGATACTTATTGATAACTTCCAAATACAAAATCTCATTTGATAATTATAAACAACCTCTGGCATTGTTTAGAATTATTATCCTCATTTTACAAATGAAACATATTAAAATAAGGGAGGTTAATTGACCAGCTCAAAGCCATCATTATCGAGTGAAAGAGTCAGATCAGGTTTACACGGTGCCAATAAACCTCTTTCATGTAGCAATAATTATGCTTAAGAGTTTCTGTGTTGTTACTGTTCTTGCCATTTGGAGAGGAAGTACCACATTAAGAGTAAAATTAAAAGAAATGCCTTTGGTAAAAATTACATTGAGACTATCTTCAAGTTTTTGTATATATAGGCAGAATATTAAAGCCATGGGAATTATAGGAAGACTGAGAAATCATTACTATATTTCCTACTTCAGATATACTGATATTTAATTTCTTTGTAACATGAGAATATAGTTTTTCAATGCATTTATTTCTACTTTTAAAATTTAGTTTTAATTGGAAGATAATTACTTGACCATAGTGTGTTGGCTTCTGTCATACAATAAATGAATCAACCGTAAGTATACACATGTCCCTTCCTATTGAAGCTTCCCCCACCCTCCACCCAGTTGCACCACTCAAGATTGATTATATTCTTTGCAGCCAAAGATGGAGAAGCTCTATACAGTCAGCAAAAACAAGACTGGGAGCTACTGTGGCTCACATCATGAACCCCTTATTGCCAAATTCAGACTTAAATTAAAGAAAGTAGGGAAAACCACTCTAGACCATTCAGATAGGACCTAAATCAAATCCCTTATGATTATACAGTGGAAGTGAAAAATAGATTTAAGGGACTAGATCTGATAGACAGAGTGCCTGATGAGCTATGGATGGAGGTTTGTGACATTGTACAGGAGACAGGGATCAAGACCATCCCCATGTAAAAGAAATGCAAAAAAGCAAAATGGCTGTCTGAGGAGGCCTTACAAATAGCTGTGAAAATAAGAGAAGCAAAAAACAAAGGAGAAAATGAAAGATATAAGCATCTGAATGCAGAGTTCCAAAGAAGAGCAAGGAGACATAAGAAAGCCTTCCTCAGCAATCAATGCAAAGAAATAGAGGAAAATAACAAAATAGGAAAGACTAGAGATCTCTTCATGAAAATTAGAGATATCAAGGGAACATGTCATGCAAAGATGGGCTCAAAAAAGGACAGAAATGGTATGAACCTAACAGAAGCAGAAGATATTAAGAAGAGGTGGCAAGAATGCACAGAAGAACTGTACAAAAAAGATCTTCAAGACCAAGATAATCACGATGGTATGATCACTCACCTAGAGCCAGACATCCTGGAATGTAAAGTCAAGTGGGCCTTAGAAAGCATCACTATGAACAAAGCTAGTGGAGGTGATGGAATTCCAGCTGAGCTGTTTCAAATCCTGAAAGATGATGCTGTGAAAGTGCTGCACTCAATATGCCAGTAAATTTGGAAAACTCAGCAGTGGCAAAGGATGGAAAAGGTCTGTTTTCATTCCAATACCAAAGAAAAACAATGCCAAAGAATGCTCAAACTGCCGCACAATTGCACTCATCTCACATGCTAGTAAAGTAATGCACAAAATTCTCCAAGCCAGGCTTCAGCAGTACATGAACCGTGAACTTCCATATGTTCAAGCTGGTTTCAGAAAAGGCAGAGGAACCAGAGATCAAATTACCAACATCCGCTGGATCATTGAAAAAGCAAGACAGTTCTAGGAAAAAATGTCTATTTCTGCTTTATTGACTATGCCAAAGCCATTGACACTGTGGATCACAATCAACTGTGGAAAATTCTGAAAGAGATGGGAATACCAGACCACCTGACCTGCTTCTTGAGAAACCTATATGCAGGTCAGGAAGCAACAGTTGGAACTGGATATGGAACAGACTGGTTCCAACTTTGAAAAGGAGTACGTCAAGGCTGTATATTGTCACCCTGCTTGTTTAACTTCTATGCAGAATAGATCATGAGAAATGCTGAACTGGAAGAAGCACAAGCTGGAATCACAATTGCCGAGAGAAATATCAATAACTTCAGATATGCAGATGACACCACCCTTATAGCAGAAAGTGAAGAGGAGCTGAAAAGCCTCTTGATGAAAGTGAAAGAGAAGAGTAAAAAAGTTGGCTTAAAGCTCAAGATTCAGAAAACTAAGATCATGGTATCTTGTCCCATCACTTCATGGCAAATAGATGGGGAAACAGTGGAAACAGTCTCAGACTTTATTTTATTGGGCTCCAAAATCACTGCAGATGGTGATTGCAGTCATGAAATTAAAAGATGCTTACTCCTTGGAAGGAAAGTTATATCCTAGATATAACTAGATAGCATATTCGAAAGCAGAGACATTACTTTGCCAACAAAGGTCCTTCTAGTCAAGGCTATGGTTTTTCCAGCGGTCATGAATGGATGTGAGAGTTGGACTGTGAAGAAAGCTGAGCATCGAAGAATTGATGCTTTTGAACTGTGGTGTTGGAGAAGACTCTTGAGAGTCCCTTGGACTGTAAGAAGATCCAACCAGTCCATTCTAAAGGAGATCAGTCCTGGGTGTTCATTGGAAGGTCTGATGCTAAAGCTGAAACTCCAATACTTTGGCCACCTCATGAGAAGAATTGACTCATTGGAAAAGACCCTGATGCTGGGAGGGATTGGGGGCATGAGGAGAAGGGGATGACAGAGGATGAGATGACTGGATGGCATCATCGACTTGATCGACATGAGTCTGAGTAAACTCCGGGAGATGGTGATGGACAGGGAAGCCTGGTGTGCTGTGATTCATGGGGTCGCAAAAAGTTGGACACGACTGAGCAGCTGAACTGAACTGAGGTTGTCACAAAGTATAGCTTTGAGCTCCTTGTGTTATATAGCAATTACCCATTAGCTATCTGTTATGCATATTTTAATGTCTATGTTTCAGTGCTGCTTTCTCAATTCATCCCATCCTCTCCCAGGGCTTCCCAGGTGGCACTAGTGGTAAAGAAAGAACCTTCCTGCCAGTGCAGGAGACATAACAGATGAAGGTTTGATCCTTGAGTGGAGATTCCCTGGAGGAGAACATGGCAAACCACTACAGTATTCTTGCCTGGAGAATCCCATAGACAGAGGAGCCTGGTGGGCTACAGTCCATAGGGTCTCAAAGAGTCAGACATGGCTGAGTGTCTAAACCACACACACACACACGCACACACACATGAAATCTAGGAGAATGATACTGATGAACACATATTGGTTTAAATGATAGAAAGGGAAATCTTAAATCCAAGAAAGTAACTGGTATATGCCTCATTTGACTTTTGCCTTAGAATTTGTGCATTTTCAAAAATTTCGATTATACAGGCAGATGTCAAAAATATTGGCATTTGTATATGGTGGGTATTATGCATGTGTAAGTACACGTGCATACTCTGTGTGTCTATATATATGCAACTGTTCTGGAGCCTGCCTGTAAGTCATGAAGACAACAAACTAAAAAATTAATATTTCATATCACTCTTTGTGGAGCTTCCAGTATTGAGAATATTTATTAAGTTTAAAGAAATATTGGTAATTTATAGATAACTATAAAAATTTTATCTTTTATTTTTTTTATTATTTATTTATTTATTTATTTTTTTAGTTTTTTATTTTTTTAATTTTAAAATCTTTAATTCTTACATGTGTTCCCAAACATGAACCCCCCTCCCACCTCCCTCCCCATAACATCTCTGTGGGTCATCCCCATGCATCAGCCCCAAGCATGATGTATCCTGCGTCAGACATAGACTGGCGATTCAATTCTTACATGATAGTATACATGTTAGAATGCCATTCTCCCAAATCATCCCACCCTCTCCCTCACATAGAAATTCAAGACCAAAGAGAGCGTATTTTCTTTAAAATTTTTATAGTTATCTGTCTACATGTAGCTATAACTATAAAAAGATTTTTTATAACTATAAAAATTTTAAAGAAAATAAGCTCTCTTTGGTCTTGAATTTCTATGTGCCACTAGATTAAAAAAAAAAAAAGCTGTGCATTATGTTGTTCACATGCTATTTGATACTTAGTCTTTTTTGTGTTATCAATTTGAAATATTTTGTTTTGGTAGTTTAGCCACTAAGTCATGTCTGACTCTTGTGACCCCATGGAGTGTAGCCCACCAGGATCCTCAGTCAATGGGATTCTCCAGGCAAGAATACTGGAGTGGGGTGCCATTTTCTTCTCCAGGGGATCTTCCTGACCCAGGGATTGAACCCCAACCTCCTGCATTAGAGGCAGATTCTTTACTGACTGAGCTAGGTTGATACTGTATATGGAGAAATGTTCATTTTATTTCATGTATATTTTAAATGTACTTCTTCAAGCACTATATATTTGTCCATTTGTAATGGTTTTTGTTTCTTGGGTTTTTTTGGTTTGTTTTAATGTTTAACTTGTTTCAAGTCAGAGTGAGATTATTATTGGCTGATCTAATTGTAAGTATTTTTTGGCATTTTTTTTCAAATGTAATTTATTTGAAATGGCAAATGTTGCTCTTTTATAGTGGCTACTTATTTGAATAATCTTTACTTGCGTTTGTAAAAAAGGGCGGTGGAATCATATTCTTTCTTATACAATAAACAAAGCAGACACCTAGCCTTGGATAAAGTATATTTCTGAACTAAATAAACTGAAGGTTAACACATGAGCAAATGAATAATTTGAAACTGAATATATAGGTCTTGAACAAGTTAATAACTGCTTGTTGTAGGCTAGTGTGGGCTAAGAAAACTATGGAAACCGGAAATCTACCTGCAAATTAAAAAAAATAATAACATTGATAATAATAACAAAACTTATACATGATGTTCTCAGCATGGGGTGTGTGTGTATATGTGTACAACATCTAGATATATGTGTATACACATACATATCTTAATTCCTTTAATTTTCACAATGATCTTCTACAAGAGATATTATCATCTGACTTTTACAGATGAGGAAAAGTAAAAAAAAAAATTACTTCTCACAGATGAGAAAAAGTTTTTACAGAGGAGTTACATAATTCAGGGCACACAACTAGTATACTGCTGTTGCTAAGTCATGTCAGTCGTGTCTGACTCTGTGCAACCCCATAGATGGCAGCCCACCAGGCTCCTCCCTCCCTGGGATTCTCCAGGCAAGAACACTGGAGTGGGTTTCCATTTTCTTCTCCAATGCATGTAAGTGAAAAGTGAAAGGGAAGTCGCTCAGTTATGTCTGACTCTTAGCGACCCCATGGACTGCAGCCTACCAGGCTCCTCTGTCCATGGGATTTTCCAGGCAAGAGTACTGGAGTGGGTCGCCAGTGCCTTCTCCGACAGCTAATATGAGGAGAGCTCAAACTTAGACTGACTTCCAAGTCTGACCAACATGCACCTGAAGCAGAAAAGTCATCTTAGAAATTCGTCTAGATGAATTCAAAAGTCATCTAGACCCTTGCAAACCTAGCTACCACATGCTTTCTGTTCAATGAACATATCAATATCACAGTCAAGAAGATAAAATCCAGATCAAATGAGATTCCAAAATCAACAACAGATGAGCATATTCTACTGAGTGAAAGTATCTCAGTGAAGAGGAACTGGATGTTTATTCCAGAACCTCATGAATACTTCTTTAGATTTTTGAAATTTATTTCTTCAAATGGTGTTACGAAGTGGCTATTATATGCTGAGAACTGGATTTATTTCTCAGAAATGGAGCTAAAAAGTTGATCCCAAATTAAAAAGATTTTATATCCCAGGAAGAAGATAGACATGTAAATAACTGAATGAAATATGGAAATTTCTGCAATGATAAAATGCACAAATACACTGAAAATTCAAGAGAGTGAGCATATGAGTACACTGGATGTCAGAAAACGCTTCACATAGGAAACAGTTTTGAGACTTAGATAAAAAGTCACATTTTTCGACTCTAAAGCTGTTTACCAATATGAATTATTGTGAATGTTTATACAAATAATACATATATACATATGTACATCCAGAATATTTGATATATGTATATAAATCATTATGCTAAGTCCTGATTATTAAGAGGATACACTGTATTCAGTTGCTAGGGAAAGAATTTAAGTCTAGAATCATGGGTTTTATTCACATCATGAATAATTCACCTCACAAATTTGTTTTAAAGTAATATAATGGAAAATTTTTTATTATTATTAAACTAAATTGTGGAGGATATATTAGAAGTGTATATGTAAATTTTTCACTTTATTTGCCCTGACAGGAGTGATATTAGTTTTATTTCACTCTGATTAAAAAGTGAATGTTCATATTTCACACCTTTCTCCCTACACTTCAAATTTGCCCTCATGTCAGGCCTCCAAACTCAAGAAAGTTGACCGAATTTTACTTTTCAAACTTTACCACCTTACTTAGGTTCACAGTGTCAAAAAGCACTAAATGTCTCACTCACCATTCCCTTTTCCCCTGTTATTGTTGTTGTTCAGTCGCTAAGTTGTCTCTGACTCTGCAAATCCAAGAACTGCAGCACACCAGGGTTCCCTGTCCTTCACCATCTCCCGGAGTTTGCTCAAACTTATGTCCATTGAGTTGGCGATGCTGACAAATTACCCATCTCATCCTCTCATCACCTGACTCATTCAACCGTTTATATCCTCTGTTGCCCCCTTTTCCTCCTGCCTCAATCTTTCCCAGCATCGGGGTCTTTTCCAATGAGTCAACTCTTCTCATCAGGGGGCCAAAGTATTGGAGCCTCAGCATCAGTCCTTCCGATAAATATTCAGTGTTAATTTCCTTTAGGATTGATTGGTTTGATCTCCATGCTATCCAATGGACTCTCAAGAATCTTCTTCAGTACCACAGTTTGAAAGCATCAGTTCTTTATGGTCCAACTGTCTCATCCATATATGACTACTGAAAAAACCATAGCTTTGACTATATGGAGATTTGTAGGAAAAGTAATATTTCTTCTTTTTAATATGCTATCTAGGTTTGTAATACCTTTTCTTCCAAGGAGCAAGCATCTTTAATATCATGGCTGCAGTCACTGTCCACAGTGATTTTGAAGCCCACAAAAATAAAGTCTGTCACTGTTTCCATTTTTGCCCCGTCTATTTGCCATGAAGTGATGGAACCAGATGCCATGATTTTTGTTTTTTGAATGTTGTTTTTAGAGAGCTTTTTTTTTTTTAATTTAAGCGTAACTGCTTTACAGAATTTTGTCATTTTCTGTCAAACCTCAGCATGAATCAGCCATAGGTATACATACATCCCCTCCCTCTTGAAGCTCTCTCCCATCTCCCTTCCTGTCCCACCCCTCTAGGTTGATACAGAGCCCCTGTTTGAGTTTCCTGAGACTCACAGTAAATTCCCATTGGCTATCTATTTTATATTTGGTAATGCAAGTTTCCATGTTACTCTCTCTGTACATCTCACCCTCTCCTCCCCTTTTCCCATGTCAATAAGTCTGTTCTCTATGTCTGTTTCTCCACTGCTGCCCTGCAAATAAATTCTTTGGTACCATCTTTCTAGATTCCATGTATATGTGTCAGTATATGATACTTATCTTTTTGTGTGTGACTTACTTCACTCTGTATAATAGGGTCTAGGTTCATCCACCTCATTAGAACTGACTCAAATGTGTTCTTTTTTATAGCTGAGTCATAGTCCATTGTATATATGTATCACAACATTTTTATCCATTCATCTGTCAATGGACATCTAGGTTTTTTCCATTTTCTAGCTATTGTGAATAGTACCGCAATGAACTCTCTCACGTTCACCAAAAGGCTCTTTAGTTCCTTTTCACTTTCTGCGATAAGGGTGATATCATCTGCATACCTGAGGGTGTTGATATTGCTGCTGGCAAACTTGATTTCATCTTGAGCTTCATCCAGTCCAGCATTTCACATAATGCACTCTGCATATATGTTAAATAAGCAGGGTGACAATATACAGCCTTGACATGCTCCTTTTCCAGTTCATGTCCGGTTCTAACTATTGCTTCTTGACCTGCATACAGGTTTCTCAAGAGGCAGGTAAGGTGGTCTGGTATTCCCAGCTTTTTAACAGTTTCCAACAGTTTGTTTTCATCCATGCAGTCAAAGGCTTTAGCATGGTCAATGAAGAAAAAGCTGATGTTTTTCTGGAATTCTCTTGCTTTTTCTATGATCCAATGGATGTTGGCAATTTGATTCCTGGTTCCTCTGCCTTTTCTCCTTTATCTACCTGAATTTTAGGTACTACTAATAATGAAAGAGGCTTCTTCACACTGAAGACTAGAGGGTGGCTGTAGGAAGTATGTAGGGTTCATGTTGATTTAATTCTAATTATTTGAGATTTATTGAGACATGCTTTATGCTGTAGGCTGAGATCAATTTTCATAAAATATTCTAGCTGTACATGAGAAGTGTTTACTCCCAATTTGGGGCAAAATGTTTTACTTATGTAAGTTAGATCAAACCTTTCGTTAAAATGCTTACTGATTCATCTGTAATGAATGTACCAGTTACTATGGAAAGTATGAAAGAATCTCTTATTTAGTAACAGATTTGTCAATCTCTCCTCATAGGTTTTCTTAATTTTTAGCTTTATATATTTTGAAGCTGCACAATTAGCTGCATGCATATTGTAAGTTATATTTTCTTAGTTGAATTTTTTATCACTATATAGTGATCCTTTTAATTTCTTAATATTGTGTTCCTTTGTATGACCTCAGGTACTAATACAAACTGTTATGTTTTAAGTAATTCTTTAAAAAATATGTTTTTACAGTTTTTGGCATTTAACTTTCTTTTTAAGATGTATTTGATGTAACCAGCATAGATTTAAACTGGTATTGTAAATATTTTCTTTGAAATAGAGAGATTACTCCATTAGTATTTATTTGTCTCTACCATAATACCTGCTTTTTATTTGTCTATTTTGTGTTCTTGTCATTTTTTTATGTTAACTTCATGTTTTTAACTTTCTCATTCCATTTTTGTCCCTTATATTTGTTTGGAAGTTATATGCTATATGCCTATCTTGGCTATTAGATAGAAACTCTTGCTACTCTAAGATGGTATCTCTACCTCCCTTCCTAATAATAAAAGGATCTTGGAATGCTTAAGACCTTCCCTGATTATATTGTTTTGTTGTTCAGTGTATTAATTCTATCTTATTTCTGCCTGGTTACCCCAAATTAGGCATTTAAAAATTCTGTACTGCCAATTAATTTAGACTTGTTTAGTTATTTACCATTTTTACCCATCTCTGCTTTTTTGTGATTCAGTCCGCATCAGGGAATGATTTTCCTTTCTTTAAATGACTCCTTTAGAATTTCTGTTAGCAATCATATGCTTACGTTAATATTACTTGGCTAATTTTTATTTTAAAATATTTATTTCACTCTCATTTTTAAGGGAAATTTTGCTTGGTTTGAAGTTAGAGTTTGCCAGAAATTCTCTTTTAACTCTTTGAAGATATGATTCCATTATTTTCTGACTTCCATTGTTTATATACGGAAGTTATTTTTAAATTTATTTATCATTCCTTTATAGTTATCTTTTATTGGCTGCTTTTCAGATCATCTTATATTGTTCGGTGCTCTGAAGTTTCCTTATAATGAGAAGTTATGTGAAACAATGTGTTCTTCCTTTTATCTCACATGGATTTTATGAGCATTGGTGCTTTAAACAATTCTGGACAAATTTCAGTCATTACCTTTTAATATAGTGTCTTTCCTCTTTCTTTGTCTTCTCTTTCTGAAATTCTGAATAGCGTATGCTGTAACTCCTCACTCTTCTCTCTTGGGTAGGTCTGACCTGATTAGCTGAATTCCTTTAAAAATAGGTCTTGAATTCTGAGATGGAGGAAGTCTGAGGGAGTAGGAGCAGCAAAGACAATCTTCTGTTGGCCTTGAAGAAGCAAACTGTCATTTGGAGAAGACCACATGACAGTGAACAGCAGGAGACCTACAGGAACTAAGGTTCTGAGTCCTGTAATCACAGACTGAACCCTTCCCATACCCAGAAACCTTGGGAAAAGACCCTGGGCCTCAGACACACAACCTGAGCCTATACCTTGATTACATGAAGAGAGGACCCTGTTAAGTCATGCCCAAACTGCTGACACACAGACAGGGTGAAATAATTTTATCTGTATTGTTTATGCTGTGCTTGTGGTAATTGTCATGCAGCAACAGAAAACCAATACAATCATTAGTTAATGAAGAAACCAATAAGATACTACAATGTTCAAAGGAGAGTTCCTATGACACACATATAAAGGCAATCAGGAATACTGAAAAGAGTTGGCAAATAGGTACAAAACTGGTCAATATGCACAGGTCAATGATCAACTACATTCACTGGATAAAACTCATTTACATTTCTATGAACAAGTATCATTGACTTCACTATCGGTTTTTTCCCTACAACAGAGTTATAAAGTTAAGGACAGTAAGTCTTAGAATCAGATAACCCAGAAAGGACCAGACACTAAGTTTTGTTTTACTTAGTTCATTAAAATTATTTTTTTCAATTTTTGGATCAAACAAAATAGTGATGTGATATTTATCTACTTACTTCAAACACTGAGTTTAAGAAACACTAGGTGTTTAAGACTGTTACTCACAGGGAGAGTAATTGCTATTAAAACCATGTCAAAAAAAGAGTGATAGCTGTATGAAGCACTGTTAAAAACGCTTATAAGTAAAAGCATTCACAAAGAGGTATCAGTAATACTTCTGCCAAAGCAAGCCCTGTGTTAGTTTGCTATGCAGCAATTCTCTATCATCATACAGGAAAAAAATACCACCTCAAATGTATACAGTTGATTTTCTATTGCCTGGAACTTTTATTTGAGAAATCCAACAACATCATGCAGTGAAAATAGAGAAATGCGCTATGCATGGAAAGAGAAATTCTACACGAACAAATTCAGCTTAGAAAATATTTGCCAATAAATGTCAAACACTAATAGTGGACCCAATAACCATTGTAAAAATAAATCATCCTACTCAGACGTTTCTCTGAATATCATCTAAAAGACATGTCCTAACATTTAAACTGAAGTTTTAAGAATTTCCTGCTTTCTTTGGAAATCGATCTGTTTTCTTAATGATCATTTGTTCAACAGTTGATTTCTCTCCTATAAGTAGCTGTTCAGTATTGTGTTGTTATTGTCCTATGTTTTTTAATTGATGAAATCACTCATGAAAAGCTCTATAGCTTTCAGGAAATGTGCGGGAAGATTGTAGTTTTGCATGCTTTGTATCCTACCAAGAAATCATTTACAAGATGGAATATATGCCATCACATACTTTCTCTTTTATGGTCTTTTAATTTGAGCCAAACAGAAGTTTAGAGCTAGTAGTGAGCTGTTTTCTATTTAAACCAAAGTACAAGGTGCTGTTGCCAGAATTTGGATGTGCAAGCTCTTATGGTATAGGTAAAACTGTCTAAATTTTGACAAATTCAAGTGGCTAAGAGTTATTTGTATCCTATGCCAGGAGCACCTTATTTTAATGAATACTATTAAAGTAAAACATAAATCTCTGTTTGACTGTGATTTTTAATACTTTTTATTTTTTAGAGTAGAGAATCTCTTTTGTCCCCAAATACATAGGTAACTGTGCAAAGAATTCATAATGGTTATTGCCACACTTGTTTCAGTAGTATGTAGGAACTGAGAAATTTCTAGAGATTGAATCTTAGAATTCAAACCTAGGTAAACACAGAAAAATTTCACAGTGCTTAGAATGTAGGGGTAAGTATATGTAAAAATTACTATTTTTAATCTAATCACATTCCTTAAAATGAAATCTAAGAGTATATTTTAAATCTGCTTTCTTTATGCAGAGGAACTTTTATAACCATTAAACAAAGTACTTAAAATACCTAATGCTATACCAAAGTTAAGATGGAATCTGATTTTGTTTTGTTATTTCTGTTTTATGACAGTAGAAATGGTGTTTACTAAATCAAACTCACTTGTTATGAACAGGATATTCATGAAGACGAAAAAGTAAGGCAGGATAGGGTAAGAAATCCATGAGAGTTAGATCATGCTGCAGATGTGTAAATTAACTGCTTTATTAAAAAAAGAAAAACCTAGTTGAACAATAAAATAGAACTTGAAAAATGAGAGTATGTATGAAAATGAAAAGTATTTAGGATGTATTTTTCTCTCATGTTCTTTAAAAGTATCAGGAAGAAGGTAAAGGTCAAGGTCTGTTATCAATTTTGA
The DNA here is from genome assembly GCF_001704415.2 of Capra hircus. Taxonomy (NCBI): domain Eukaryota; kingdom Metazoa; phylum Chordata; class Mammalia; order Artiodactyla; family Bovidae; genus Capra; species Capra hircus. Next base: position 53,476,661 of record NC_030813.1, read on the forward strand.
ATTAATCCAAAATGTTTATGTTTTATAGTGACAAGATGTATATACTCTAATTAGATGTTTTGATGCATAGAATTCATAAGGAGATTTAGAATTTTCCTGACAGCTCATTGAAATAAATACTTTAAATGCTTTGGTACTTACTTCTATTAGTTGACAAATAAGAGGAAAAATGAAAAGGGCTTACTTAGCTAAGTAAGACGAGGCCCAAAGTACAGAAATAAAAAGATATTCACATTAATGTATTAATTATGTGTCACTGTGTCAAGGTTGGAGGCTATGCATGCATGGAGGGAGGGAGTATGTAAAATATCTCTGTACCTCTCCCAATTTTGTTGCAAATATAAAACTACTCTAAAAAATGGACTCTAAAAATATTAGTGATGGAGTGTCTTAGAAGGGACATTATTTCAGGGTGTTAATAAATGAAAGGAGATAACAGAAATTAAAAGGTAATGTAACTTACCATTTAAAAACTATTTGAAGTGAAAAAAATATATCGACTAGTTTTCAAATTGGAACAATGGGAATAATGCCATCAAGCATCCAAAAACTGTTCTTTTTCAGAATTTAGTTTTGGATTTTTAATAGAATAAGAAATTCAATTTGATTTTTGAAGTTTATACTGTAATTAGAATATTAGTGGTATATGTTAAATAGTTTCTGATTATTATTTTTCCTTTCATGTTCATTGAATTTAATTTTGAAGATGGATATGCCTTTATTTCCTGGTAGCCATAATAGGCTTTTGCTTGCATTGGTGTTTTCTTCTCACTCTGTATACTCTCACTCTAATGTTATCTGAATTCTCTTTCTTATCCTACCGCTGATAAAGAAGTGAAGACTTATTCAGTATCTTTTACATGTTGAGCAATGTGCTTTCTACTTTTGCTATTTCATTTCAAGCAATCCTTGCATGATTTTATGTTATTGCTACACAATCTAGGCAGTATGTAATAGTATAGTTATTGTACAAATTAGGAAATTAATATTTAGGGATATTATTTGCTCAAAGTCCCATATATAGTTAGCAGTGATTCCAGTATTTAACACCAGGTATACAGGTGCATTTACAGATCATTCAAAAGAACCATTTTATGTGAGGTGTTAGTTTACTGATGTCTAGTAAATAGTCCATGACTGAAGCGACTTAGCAGCAGCAGCAGCAGCAGTAAACAGTCCAAATTCCCAACATCTGCTGTATTATAGAAAAAGCAAGAGAGTTTCAGAAAAACTTCTATTTATGCTTTATTGACTATGCCAGAGCCTTTGATTGTGTAGATTACAATAAACTGTGGAAAATTCTGAAAGAGATGGGGATACCAGACCACCAGACCTGCCTCTTGAGAAACCTGTATGCAGGTCAGGAAGCAACAGTTAGAACTGGACATGGAACAACAGGCTGGTTCCAAATAGGAAAAGGAGTATGTCAAGGCTGTATATTGTCACCCTGCTTATTTAACTTTTATGCAGAATACATCATGAGAAATGCTGGGCTGGAAGAAGCACAAGCTGGAATCAAGATTGCCAGGAGAAATATCAATAACCTCAGATATGCAGATGACACCACCCTTATGGCAGAAAGTGAAGAAGAACTAAAAAGCATCTTGATGAAAGTGAAAGAGGAGAGTGAAAAAACTGCCTTAAAGCTCAACATTCAGAAAACTAAGATCATGGCATCCGGTCCCATCACGTCATAGCAAATAAATGGGGAAACAGTGGAAACAGTGATGGACTTTATTTTTTGGGGGCTCCAAAATCACTGCAGATGGTGATTGCGGCCATGAAATTAAAAAATGCTTACTCTTGGAAGGAAAGTTATGACCAACCTAGATAGCATATTAAAAAGCAGAGACATCACTTTGTCAACAAAGGTTCGTCTAGTCAAGGCTATGGTTTTTCCAGTATTCAGATGTGGATGTGAGAGTTGGACTATAAAGAAAGCTGAGCACAGAAGAATTGATGCTTTTGAACTGTGGTGTTGGAGAAGACTCTTGAGAGTCCCTTGGACTGCAAAGAGATCCAACTAGCCCATCCTAAATGGAATCAGTCCTGGGTGTTCATTGGAAGGACTGATGCTGAAGCTGAAACGCCAATCCTTTGGCCACCTGATGTGAAGAGCTGACTCATTTGAAATGACCCTGATGTTGGGAAAGATTGAAGGCAGGAGGACAAGGGGACTACAGAGGATGAGATGGTTAGATGGCATCACTGACTCACTGGACATGAGTTTGGTTAAACTCTGGGAGTTTGTGACAGACAGGGAGGCCTGGTGGCCTGTGGTTCACAGGGTCACAGAGTCAGACACAACTGAGAGACTGAACTGAACTGAAGTAAGTAGTCCACTCAAAGTTGCTTAGAAATGGTAAAGCAACAATTAGGACACAATCTGTTGGGTTAGAATTCATTTTCCACTGTTATCTTAACACTTTAAAACATAAAATTTCTGATAGCCAGGTGTCTCAACTGACCAAAATAGTTGCTTTAGAGACAGAAGTGGAGATATAGAGCCCATAGCTATATCCAACTATATGTTCCTGTCATAAGTAGGCACATGCTACAAGGTATACTATAGCCATACAATTTTGAAGTACTCCTATAATAAATAGTGTTATCCTGTGAAATATTCTACAGTCCCTTGACAAACTTTTGCATCCCCAATAAACAAGCACACACTCAAATGTCAATGTACATAGGTATGTTAATTCCACTATGCATGGGTTAATATACAGTGGCCACAGAAATATCAAGATAATGCAGAAACATGGAGAAATACAAATGTGCCCACTTATCAAGATGCTCCTGGCTAGGTAAATACTGGTTACAGTGGAGAACAAACACAGACTAACACACAGTGAAATGCCCACCAATATCATACATAAAAAATGACCTAACAGTTCTTTTCAAATTCTGATTATCTACATTTTCAAATAAACCTGAGTTTGTCTGACTTTTCTGGTTTACAATGGACCAGTGAACCAGTGAAGTTGCTCAGCCGTGTATGACTCTGCAACCCCATGGACTGTGTAGTCCACCAGACTCCCCCATCCATGGAATTTTGGAGGCAAGAGTACTGGAGTGGGTTGCCATTTTCTTCTCCAGGGGATCTTCCTGACCCAGGGATCGAACCCAATTCTCCCACATTGCTGTCTGAGCCACAAGGGAAGCCCTGCTTTACATTGCAGGAGTATAAAAATGAAAGTATTTACTGTTACCCATTAACATTTGTTTTTAGAGTTTATATAAACAAAGATAACCAAAGATGATCTAAACGATAACAGCAAGGTAATAGAAAATATTTGGAAATTAGAAGTTACAGATGGCATCTTTGGTATTTTTTGAGTTGACCCAACTCTTTCCTCATATGAGTTTAGCAATAATTTCTGAGTTATCATGTAGTGCCAATCAAAGTTGAAAATGTCCCAATATACGCTAATTTGGGTTCATTTGGCTATTTATATGCTAGGCTTTCACCTCTTTCTGATTCCTTAAAAACTGAATTTTGGATATTACTCTTACAAAACACAGCCTGCTTTGAAAGTGAAGTCGCTCAGTAGTGTCCAACTCTTTGTGACCCCGTGGACTGTAGCCCACCAGACTCCTTCGTCCATGAGATTCTCCAGGCAAGAATACTGGAGTGAGTTGCCATTTCCTTCTCCAGGGGATCTTCCCGACCCAGGGACCAAACCCAGGTCTCCCACATTGCAGTCAGATGCTTTAGGTGGTATAAAAATACCTCCTTGTATTATCAGGATTTTATCACTCATTTATTCAGCATCTTCATTCAAAATTCAAAAATATATTTATAGAAGATAATATACAAAGCTTAATCTTTGGGATTAGATATGTAGTAACATTTGACTTTATACTGTCTGCCTTTGTACTCATTCTAGGATAGAAGCAGACATTCAAATATCAAAAAATGTACCATGGCCAATGGAAAACAAATAAAAGCATAGAACTGTCAGGAATGGAAAAGATGTTATTGTACTCAGAGTGGTAAACAGATTTTCCTGCCTGAAGAGAAATTGTATCAGGATTTGATGAGCATTGTTTATTTGATCCAAGGTCTTCCCAGGTGGTGCTAGTGGTAAAGAATCCTTCTGCCATTGCAGGAGACATAAGAAACGTGGGTTTGATCTCTGAGGTGGGGAAGATCCCTTGGTGGAGAGCATAGCAACCTATGCCAGTATTCTTGCCTCGAGAATCCCATGGACAGAGGAGCCTGGTAGGCTACAGTCCATGGGGTCACAAGGAATCTGACACAACTGAAGTGACTTTGCATTCACATTTGATCCTAAACTCCAAGCCTGAATGAGAATGTTGAACTTTGGGATGGACAGTATATAATTTGCATGTGGAAGAAATGTGAATTGCCAGGAGGAAAAATAGAAGAGATTCTAAAAATGATCATAATTTTCCTCTTCAATCAAGAGATGGAGTCTCCTTTCTTATCCATTGACTCAACGCTGGCCATATGCCTGGCCTTATCCAATGGGAAACTGGCAATTGTGAAGCAAGCCAACAACATGAAGAGTATCTATATTTGCTTCTTTTGGAACAATTTGTTATGTGAATGAGACCAGATTAAATGGCTGAATGAAAAAGGGCATTTGGCCCAGTGGCCCTGTTACCTAGCTGCCATTCAGTTAACTTCCTGAAACAGATCTGTTGAACTGACTAGACATTGGCCGCAGATGAATGAATGAGACCAGTTTAGGCCAGCAGAGAATTACTGAATCGAGCACAGTTGAAATTCTCACAGCCAAGCAGAGCTCAATAAATGATTGTTAACTTCAAGAAACTAGGTTTTGAGAGGTTTGCTACCCAGTTAAAACTAGTAACAGTACCTGGATTTGCCAGTATCTGCTTCTCTATGGTGGAGAAGGCAATGGCATCCCACTCCAGTACTCTTGCCTGGAAAATCCCATGGATGGAGGAGACTGATAGGCTGCAGTCCATGGGGTCGCTACGAGTCGGATACGACTGAGTGACTTCCCTTTCACTTTTCACTTTCATGCATTGGAGAAGGAAATGGCAACCCACTCCAGTGTTCTTGCCTGGAGAATCCCAGGGACTGGGGAGCCTGTTGGGCTGCTGTCTATGGGGTTGCACAGAGTCGGACACGACTGAAGTGACTTAGCAGTAGCAGCTGCAGCTTCTCTATGGTATAGAAAGAAGAGATGAATCAGCCTCCAGGTAATGATAAAGTGAAGGGCATCATACATAAATTGCTGACTAAATTTTAATGATGATTTCTCATCTATAGGAATCCTGAGAGATTAAAGTAGAACATACTTTCAGAGTGAAATAACCATAGTTTCTCTATAGTCTTTCCTTTGCAATTCTCTATTTTATAAATGAACTGGTCACCCTATCTTTTTTAATATTTATTGATTGAGCAAAGGACATTTCAAAAAATAATAATTTGCTATTTTAAATTATTTTATAGGGGGAATTCATAGTACTCATACCTGTTGAAAGCAGTCCTTCACCTTTCTGAGAGTGGGAGTAGGTAGTGCAGATCACTCTTCACAGGATCTTCACACCCAATGAACTGTGTTTTTAGATCACAACCTCATATATATTCTTCAAAGTGATTGGCAGCCATGCCTTCAATACATGTAAGGAAGATTTCATATGCATATATTTATGCATTTTTGCTGTTCTATATAAATTGAATCCTTTTATCAATAGCATAATCTCAAGCCTTAATCTAGGCTTTAAGGTTCAGCACACCAATGATAATTTCTATTAATTATTATTACCATAACTTACACTAACCTACATTGCTGCTGCTGCTGCTGCTAAGTCGCTTCAGTCGTGTCCTACTCTGTACAACCCTATAGACGGCAGCCCACCAGGCTCCTTCCTCTGTCCCTGGGATTCTCCAGGCAAGAATACTGGAGTGGGTTGCCATTTCCTTCTCCAAACCTACACTAATCTAGCCTTTAAAACAGTTTCCTTTTTCAGTATTTCTTCTTTGTGTGATTCAAGGTGTTGCCTTCAATCAACAAAATCAAATCTTTGTGTGGTTTTATGTCTCAGTTGCCTTGGAGATTGTGTCTCTCTGCATATGCTGTTAAACAATTAAGTGGAATGGCTAGCATCTGCTACCTCTTGATTTAATTTTAGTGTGGAGTTTGATGTACTCACAGTAAGCACACTTTAATAAATTTAATAAATGGTTTAAAACACACAGCCAAAAAGAAACCCCATGTGTTATGTTTGTTAACTCTTTATATCACATAGGGAATTTATAAAGTTAAAGTAAAAGAACAATATGTCAGGAAAATTACGGTATAAAAGTAGAAAAAAATCAAAAACATTATAAAAAGTAACTTTTTATTTGAGCTTAAGATTTTAACTTACATATTTACATAGATAATAAAAATGTATCCTTTCTAGAAAAAAAGTCTAATTCTGTAGATTTGTCTGGAGTAATAATTCTGTGAAGTAGTAAAGTTTATAACAGAAAGTACTACTTGATGATTATTGGTTTTTGCTGCTGCTGCTGCTAAGTCACTTCAGTCATGTCCGACTGAGCGACCGCATAGACGGCAGCCCACCAGGCTCCCTCGTCCCTGAGATTCTCCAGTCAAGAACACTGGAGTGGGTTGCCATTCCCTTCTCCAATGCATGAAAGTGAAAAGTGAAAGTGAAGTCGCTCAGTCCTATCCGACTCTTAGCGACCCCATGGACTGCAGCCTACCCACATTAGATATTATCAGAAAAATGTTTTTAAAATACTAAGCCTAGACCATCAGATTCCAGGGTCTGGGATGAGGCCTAGTTATAAGCACTCAACAAATTCCCCATTTGATTGTAATATGCAGTCAGACTGAAAACCACTGGGCTATAAAAATAAATGGCCTCTATTATTTCCTTTTCAAAATAACATAATAGGAGCATTATACTCTCTCTCAAGTCAGAGAAAAGAATGAGAGGGAAAAAAAAAATGTTCCTACCTCCTGATTGTTAATATTCCCCACTGAAGCCAAAGAAAGGCAATGCCAAAGAATGTTCAAACTCCTGCACAATTGCACTTATCTCACACACTAGCAAAGTAACAATGCTCAGAATTCTCCAAGCCAGGCTTCAACAATACATGAACCAAGAATTTCCTGATGTTCAAGGTGGATCTAGAAATGTCAGAGGAACCAGAGATCAAATGGTCATCTGCTGGATCATTGAAAAAGAAGAGAGCTCCAGAAAATCACCTACTTTTGCTTCATTGACTATACTAAAACCTTTGACTGTGTGGATCACAACAAACTATGGAAATTTTTTAAAGTGCTGGGAGTATCAGACAACCTTACCTGCCTCTTGAGAAATTATATGCAGGTTAAGAAACAACAGTTACAGTCATCAAGACAGTATAGAACTGGCACAAAGACAGAAATATAGATCAGTGGAACAAAATAGAGAGCCCAGAGATAAATCCACACACATATGGACACCTTACTGGTCCTCAAGGAATCGTTGATGTGCTTCCATCATCACAGACTAGTTTGAATTTCCTAGCCTTTCATAAAAATATAGTATATAGCTTAATGTTTAGGCTTTTTCACTCTGTATAATTATCTTAAAATTCATCCATGTTTGTTACATGTGTCAATAGTTCATTCTTACTTATTACTGAATATTCATTACTGAATATTCTACTATATAAATATACCAAAGTTTGTTTATAAACTTTTCTGTTGATATGTAGATTTTTACATTTTGAGGTTATTATGAATAAAGCCATAAGAACATTCATGCAAGATTCTTTCCATGGACATATGCTTTTATTTCTCTTGGGTAAATTCCTAGTAATAGAATGGAAGAGTCATATAGCAAGTGCAGGTTTAAGAAACTGCCAAATGGTTTTTCAAAATGTACCATTTACATTTTTACCAGCATTGTATGAGGTTTTCAGTTGTTTCTCTTGCTGGTTAACACTTGACCTGTTCAGTCTTAAATTTTAACCACTGTAATTAAAAGATGCTTACTCCTTGGAAGGAAAGTTATGAACAACCTAGATAGCATATTAAAAATCAGAGACATTACTTTACCAATAAAGGTCCGTCTAGTCAAGGCTATGGTTTTTCTATTGGTCATGTATGGATGTGAAAGTTGGACTATGAAGAAAGCTGAGCGCTGAAGAATTGATGCTTTTGAACTGTGGTATTAGAGAAGACTCTTGAGAGTCTGTTGGACTGAAAGAAGATCCAACCAGTCCATCCTAAAGGAGATTAGTTCTAGGTGTTCATTGGAAGGACTGATGCTGAAGCTGAAACTCCAATACTTTGGCCACCTCATGCGAAGAGTTTATTCATTGGAAAAGACCCTGATGCTGGAAGGGATTAGGGACAGGAGGAGAAGTGGACGACAGAGGATGAGATGACTGGATGGCATCTCTGACTCGATGGACATGAGTTTAGGTAAACTCCGGAAGTTGGTGATGGGCAGGGAGGCCTGGCGTGCTGCGATTCATGGGGTCACAAAGAGTTGGACATGACTGAAAGACTGAACTGAACTGATTGAACGTGAAACTTAATGAGACTTTAATTTGCATTTCTAATGAGTAATAATATTGTATAACTTTTCTTGTAATTGAAGACTAAGATTTTTTAATGTCTAACTTTTTTTCTAATTTTTATAGAAACGTTCAGATGTATATAATACTGTATTAGCTTTAGATGTACAACATGATTACTTTATATAGGTATATATTGCAAAATGATTATCACAGTAACATCAACTACAAATTATTTTTTTTGTGGTACGAATTTTTATGATCCACTATCTTAGCAACTTTCAAATATACGGTATAGTATTGTTAACTACAGCCATCATGCATCTTTGCATCTCTAGGACTTTTTTATGTTATACCTAGCTTCCTAGGTGGAGCAGTGGTAAAAAATCTTCCTGAAATTCAGGAGATGCAAGTTACATGGATTTGAACACTGAGCTGGGAAGATCCCCTGGAGGAGGAAATGACTACCCACTCTAGTAATTTCCATGGACAGAGGAGCCTGGAGGGATATAATCCGTGAGGCTGCAGAGAGTTGGAGACAATGAGCACACATACACACACAAACACTGCTGCTGCTGCCAAGTCGGTTCAGTCATGTCCAACTCTGTGTGACCCCATAGACGGCAGCCCACCAGGCTCCCTCGTCCCTGAGATTCTCCAGGCAAGAACACTGGAGTGGGTTGCCATTTCCTTCTCCAATGCATGAAAGTGAAAAGTGAAAATGAAGTTGCTCACTCGTGCCTGACTCTTAGCCACCCCATGGACAGCAGTCCACCAGGCTCCTCCATCCATGGGATTTTCCAAGCAAGAGTACTGGAGTGGGTTGCTATTGCCTTCTCCCACACAGACACACACATACACAAATGGACGTTTTTACTTTTGACCACCTTAAACTTTTGCCCATCCCATTTCAATTTTTGATTAAGTCGTTCAAATCTGTGACTATTTTCAATTGGATTTTTTGTCATCACATTTTGAATTCTCTATGTATTCTAAATAAATATGTATGTGACAAAGACATTTTTGTATATACTTTCTCCCAATATATAGTTATATTTTCTTTTACTTAATAGTGTTTTTTTAATGAAAATGTTTTAACTTTTGAGAAAGTCAATTTATCTTTTTATCTTATTTTTTTTAGAGCTTGTCCTTTGGATGTCTATTTACTAAATCTTTGTTAAACTTGAGGTAATCACAATTTTATACAAGAAAACCTTTTTAGATTTTCTCTTAAAATGTTCTTTTCGGAAGTACAGTTTAACTCATATTTAGATTTATTATCCATTTTGAATTAGTATTTTATGCTGTGTGAAGAAATGATTGACTTCATTTTCTATCTGTGACTATGCAATGGTTCTCACAACATTGTTCAAAAAGATCTATTTCCCCTTGAGTTACACTACTACATTTTTCAAAAAAAATTTTTCCATATAAGTTTGAGCCTATTTTGGGGCTCTTTTATGCTTTTCCAATGAAAGTTCTGATTATCTTTATACCAATAACAAAATGTCTTCATTGCTGTAGCTTTATAAATCTTGATATAAAAAAGTAATTTTCTCATTTGAATGTAGTGAAGTTCACTCAGTCATGTCTGACTCTGCAACTCCATGGGCTATGCAGTCCATGGAATTCTCCAGGCCAGAATACTGGAGTCAGTAGCCTTTCCCTTCTGTAGGTGATCTTCCCAACCCAGGGATCAAACCCAGGTCTCCTGCATTGCAGGCAAGTTCTTTACCAACTGAACTATGAGGGAAGCCCCATAAGGAAGTATCAGTTCAATTCAGTTCAGTCACTCAGTCGTGTTCTACTCTTTGTGACCTCATGGATCGCAGCACGCCAGGCCTCCCTGTCCATCACCAACTCCCGGAGTTCACTCAGACTCACACCCATCGAGTCCATGATGCCATCCAGCCATCTCATCCTCTTTCGTCCCCTTCTTCTCCTGCCCCCAATCACTCCCAGCATCAGGGTCTTTTCCAATGAGTCTGCTCTTCACACGAGGTGGCCAAAGTACTGGAGTTTCAGCGTTAGCATCATTCCTTCCAAAGAAATCCCAGAGTTGATCTCCTTCAGAATGGACCGGTTGGAACTCCTTGCAGTCCAAGGGACTCTCAAGAGTCTTCTCCAACACCACAGTTCAAAAGCATCAATTCTTCGGCACAAAACCTTCTTCACAGTCCAACTCTCGCATCCATACATGACTACTGGAAAAACCATAGCCTTGACTAGATGGACCTTAGTCGGCAAAGTAATGTCTCTGCTTTTGAATATGCAATCTAGGTTGGTCATAACTTTTCTTCCAAGGAGTAAGCGTCTTTAAATTTCATAGCTGCTCTCGCCATCTGCAGTGATTTTGGAGCCCCCCAAAATAAAGTCTGACACTGTTTCCACTGTTTCCCCATCTGTTTCCCATGAAATGATGGGACTAGATGCCATGATCTTCGTTTTCTGAATGTTGAGCTTTAAGCCAACTTTTTCACTCTCCTCTTTCACTTTCATCAAGAGGCTTTTCAGCTCCTCTTCACTTTCTGCCATAAGGGTGGTATCATCGGCATATGTGAGGTTATTGATATTTCTCCTGGCAATCTTGATTCCAGCTTGTGTTTCTTCCAGTCCAGCATTTCTCATGATGTACTCTGCATAGAAGTTAAATAAGCAGGGTGACAATATACAGCCTTGACGTACTCCTTTTCCTATTTGGAACCACTCTGTTGTTCCATGTCCAGTTCTAACTGTTTCTTCCTGGCCTGCATACAGATTTCTCAAGAGGCAGGTCAGGTGGTCTTGTATTCCCATCTCTTTCAGAATTTTCCAGTTTATTGTTATCCACACAGTCAAAGGCTTTGGCATGGTCAATAAAGCAGAAATAGATGTTTTTCTGGAACTCTCTTGCTTTTTCCATGATCCAGCAAATGTTGGCAATTTGATCTCTGGTTCCTCTGCCTTTTCTAAAACCAGCTTGAACATCAGAAAGTTCACGGTTCACGTATTGTTGAAGCCTGGCTTGGAGAATTTTGAGCATTACTTTACTAGGGTGTGAGATGAGTGCAATTATGCGGTAGTTTGAGCATTCTTTGGCATTGCCTTTCTTTGGGATTGGAATGAAAACTGACCTTTTCCAGTCCTGTGGCCACTGCTGAGTTTTCCAAATTTGCTGGCATATTGAGTGCAGCACAGGTCTTCCAAATTTGTTCCCCTTTAAGTTCCTCTTGAAGATTCTCTTTCATATTTCCATATAAATTTTAGAATCAATTTAGCTCTGAGTTTCTATGAAGGCTTCTAAGGTTTTGTTGAGATTGCATTGACTCTATAAATCAATCTGCATAGAATTGATGTACCGTGATCAGATAACATACTTTGTATTACTTGAATTCTTTTAAATATGTTAGAATATTTTATGGCCCAAAACATAGTCTATCTTGGAAAATGTTTGCTATGAACAGAATGAAGAGAATATGTATCTTGGTGCTGTTAAGTGGAGAGTTCTATAAATGTCATAATTGAATTTGTTGTTAGCATTATTTAGGTAAGCAGTATCCTGATTTTCTGTCTACTTGAAATATTAATTACTGAGAGAAGAATCTAAAAGTCTCAAACTATAAGTGGAGATTTATTTATACATACTTTCAGTTCTATCAAATTTTACTTCACGTATTTTTAAGCTCTGTTCTTAGGGACCAAGTAATTAGAATTCTCATCTTCTTGATGACATCATATTTCTTTATCATTATGAGAACTCTGTCTCTAATATTATTCTTTTCTTTGAAATCTACTTTGTCTGACTTTAGTATAAGCAACTGAGCTTTCTTTTGATTTGTATTAGTGTGGCATACTATTTTAAGCCAGATTTTGAATTTATTTCTTTTTTTTAATTTAAAGTAGTTTTCTTTTGCCAGTTGATAGTTGGGACTTGCACTTTATTCAATGTCATAATCTCTGCCTGATCATATAGTGTTTAAATAGCTTACATTTAATATGGTTATTAATCATCTTGGGTTTAAATCTGCCATGTTGTTGTTTGTTCTTATTGATATAATCTATTCTTTCTTTGCTTCAGTTTTCTCCTTTTGCTTTGCCTTCTTCTCTGAATATTCTTGCTGCCTGAACTTGATCATTACATGGGCTGAGTTCTGCTACTAAAATATTTTTGCAGTGTTCTTGAATGCACTTTTCCTGCAAGTTGCTACTGAAATAAAAATGGTGGAGATCAGGGAAGTTATGAAACATACAATTTTTGTGACTCTGTGCTACCTTGGCAATCAATGTTATTATGATAGAGTTATGTCCAAAACTTACTTTTGTCATAAAGTAGATTCTAACATGTATACTGTCATGTAAGAATTGAATCGCCAGTCCATGTCTGACGTAGGGTGCAGCATGCTTGGGGCTGGTGCATGGGGATGACCCAGAGAGATGTTGTGGGGAGGGAGTGGGAGGGGGGTTCATGTTTGGGAATGCATGTAAGAATTAAAGATTTTAAAATTTAAAAAATAAAAAAAATTTTAAAAATTAAAAAAAAATAAAGTATATGAGAAAATAAATAAGAATGTTTTAGGTCTAATGATAGCGCTATGATAATTTTAAAAACTTACGTAATCATTTGATTAGTCATCTTCCCTAGGTCACATATCTGGTAAATGATATTGCAACCACTCCATTAAAAATAAAGTTTAATAAATATAACACTGCCTCTCCTTATCTCTTCCCCTATTTGCCAAGAATTCCATTTCTAGGACTGTTGTTTTTAGTAGTTGATATATTTGGTCACTCCCTCATGTCATAATATGGAAAACCTGAGACCTCAACACTTTAAGTGAATTTCTTTAAACCTGATCAGAAATACTGAAGTTAGATTTAGGCATTCTGGTCAGTCCACCAAAAACTGAATGAAGGTTCAGTGTGCTTACTAGCTATTGAGTGGGCCTCCCACAGCTTCATGAATGTTAGCAGAAGTGTGGGGACTCCTGGGTTGGAGAAAAAGGAAAGCTCATCAGTCATAGCACTAGCAGAAGTCAAAGCCGAGCTTTTTTTTTTTTTTTTTTTGGCTGATTCCCTGAGTTCTGGTTTCCATAGGGTGACATAAAGAGGGTCAGATGACACCTGCTTCTTCAGTACATTTTGTTATAAGAGAGAAGCCTAGAGTTTAGGGGAGCCAGAGCCAAATATTTCATAATGAGAAGCCAACCTGCCTTATTTTCTGAGAAGGAGATATCTTTGTTATACTGGACATTAAATAAACTTCTTATTTACACCACAGGAAGATACTCTCTCTAATTTTGGGGTTGTTTGCTATGTATACATCCTTGAAAAGATTTTCTCATGCATATAGAATCAATATATTTACTCAAGAGAGGTCTTAAAACACAACAGATCTGTAGAGTTGTCTCCTAACCCAGTCCAGAGCTCTTCTCACTATAATTCTAAAAATTTTGTCTTCTACCACCTAACTTCTTGCTAGATGCATTACACTTTTTTTGTAATTTTCAAATAAAATTTTGTGTATTTTCTTTGTATAACATAATTGATACAAGACAGGCACTGATGATTATGCCCATTTTGCAGGTGAGAGAAATGTGGCAAGTTGATATATATATATATATATATATATATATATATATATACATATATATATATATATATGTTTTATATATGTATAAAACTTCCCAAGATCTAATAAATATCTGACAGTGAAAATATATCCAGGGTTTTCTGGCTACTAATTTGCTCTTCATATTCCTGGTTATTTTCATATAGAGAACAAGTAACTATCTCATTCCTGGGTTCTTCATAGTAATGATCTGAAATGAGACAGAATGGAAGAGATCTCTTAATAGACTCACTACTGAGTATAAATTAGATATCTCTAGACTAGGAAACATGATGCAAGTATATCTATGTATAGCAGAATAATCCAAATCAGGAAACTTTTTAACAAAAAAGCTGGATAGAACCCAATTTAAAAGGCAGTCACACAAACAGAGCCAGATAATAGAAATAGTGATTACTGCTGCAAATACAGGTTGCTTTCTATCTATGAGCAGTTTTTAGAACACTGAATTAATAACCATTTCAGATACACACCTCCACACTTGTAATGACCATTGCTACTAGTACCATCTTCACACAAGAAGCAAAAATACAAATTCATTAAAAAGTTAACTTAAGCCATAACAAAAGTGAGATTGGAGTTCAGAAGTAAAAAGTTCAGCTGGTGCATTTGCACAGACTATTTTATTTGCATAAAGGGAAGTGAAAACCTTGTCTGCCTATTGCTCCCATCACACACACACACACACGTGCACACAAATATGCAATCTTTGAAAGTCCATCAGTCCTGAGGAAAATTATGACTTCTCTTAAAGGGAGAAGATTAGAGTATCAGAGTATAGTAGCAAGTAGTAGGTTACATTGTTTAATGCAAGTATCTAATTGAGAAGGGATACTAACTAGTGATTTATTTTACCCAGATATAGAGGTGTTGTCCAGAATGGGATGCTTTAGGAAAACATATATTGGCCATAGTCCTAGGAATAAAAAGCAAATTACTAATCTTCCAATTCCATTGCCCAGGTGCATTCTTCTAGTAGTAAGAGGAACTTCATAATATTAATCTGGAGAATGTAGATTAGTTAGAATATTACTATACCCACAATTATAAGGAAAGTAGCAATAGTAGATTTTAAAAATTCAAAGAGTTTTCTTATACATCTACTAATAATGGGTCCAAAATGCTGTTAGTAACAGATTTAAAGAGACTTATTTTTTTGTGATGATTAAACCCAGTAGGCTTACTTGTTTTATAAATAATATCTTGCCAAAGAGTCAGACATGACTGACTGACTGAACTGAGACATAATCATAATAATGCTCACTGTCAAAAGCATAAAAGTTTTGAGATTTTGCTCTCCTTGTAAGCTAAGTGATTATTCTGTCATAGTGTCATGAATCCTGGTAGAAGACATGAGACTCTTTGGTTTGAATTCAAGAATGGTTTGTTATTCATGGTAATAACAGCATCTGGATTATCAATATTTTTATGCTGGTTCTCTAAGTCCCAGTTCTCACATAGCAATGCAAAACTGTCCTAATGACCCTTATACACAGTATGTTGTACTCTGGGAGAGGATCCTTGCTTTTAGGTAACCTGAATTTTTATAATAGGCTATAAACATGATTGCTTCTTTTGTTCTGGAAGAAGACATTATCTTTATTATATGGGATAGTAAGTTTTACTATCTCTTGCTCTGGAGGAAGGAACTATATCTTCCAAAACTCCTCTACATAAATAGCCTTGAAACATAATTCAGAACAAGGGATGTTGCCTTATTTGCAAGATAGACAAGAACTGGGAGACCCATGGAAAACTGTCTCCTAAAGTGTATACTTCATAGATTTCTGAGGATTGAGTTTACATGTGTATGTGTATGTTTTAAGATTTCATATATATTAAACATACAATAGTATTATAATTATTATTATTTTCAAGTTTATTCCATAGATATTAGAAAACTAAGATCATGGCATCTGGTCCCATAACTTCATGGAAAATAGATGGGGAAACAGTGGAAACAGTGTCAGACTTTATTTTTGGGGGCTCCAAAATCACTGCAGATGGTGAGTGCAGCTATGAAATTAAAACACCCTTACTCCTTGGAAGGAAAGTTATGACCAACCTAGATAGCATATTCAAAAGCAGAGACATTACTTTGCCAACAAAGGTCCCTCTAGTCAAGGCTATAGTTTTTCCAGTGATCATGTATGGATGTGAGAGAAAGCTGAGTGACGAAGAATTGGCAGAAGACTCTTGCAAGTCCCTTGGACTGCAGGGAGATCCAACCAGTCCATTCTGAAGGAGATCAGCCCTGGGATTTCTTTGGAAGGAATGATGCTAAAGCTGAAACTCCAATACTTTGGCCACCTCATGCGAAGAATTGACTCATTGGAAAAGACTCTGATGCTGGGAGGGATCGGGGGCAGGAGGAAAAGGGGATGACAGAGAATGAGATGGCTGGATGGCATCACCGACTCAATGGATGTGAGTTTGAGTGAACTCTGGGAGTTGGTGATGGACAGGGAGGCCTGGCATGCTGCAATTCATGGGGTCACAAAAAGTCGGACACTACTGAGTGACTGAAATGAACTGAACTGAATTCTGAATTTCTCTATAATACAGAGCAATCTGATGGGTATTTAAGATAAAATATAAAAATTTCACTCAAAATTGTAAACTCAGGTTTCATTCAAATAACTGTATACACAAAAAAATTAGAATTCATTGGTATATATTTCAAGTGTGATGCCTAGTCTTTGTTGGCCTACGCATAAATCTTTCCTTAAGATTTGCTTAAGGAAAATATATTTAATTTGAGATCTGAAACCTGAAAAGAACTAGGCAGATGATTTAGGGAATGGGGAATGCTATAAGTACGGAAATCAAAAGTTTCTAAAGTTGGAAGAAACATAGGAAGCTTGAAAAATAAAAGCAGAAGAGTATAGCTTCAGTGTGCTGCTGCTGCTGCTAAGTTGCTTCAGTCATGTCCGACTCTGTGCGACCCGGTTGACGGCAGCCCACCAGGCTCCCCCGTCCCTGGGATTCTCCAGGCAAGAACACTGGAGCGGGTTGCTGTTTCCTTCTCCAATGTATGAAAGTGAAAAGTGAAAGTGAAGTTGCTTAGCCATGTCCAACTCCTAGTGACCCCATGGACAGCAGCCTATGAGGCTCCTCCGTCCATGGGATTTTCCAGGCAAGAGTACTGGAGTGGGGTGCCATTGCCTTCTCCGAGCTTCAGTGTAGGAACATGTAAAAGAGAGGTAGATTATAAGGCAAGGCCTTTTTGATCATTCTAGTATTTTGGTATTGATTCTGTGGGCACTGTAGTGATATAAGCAAGAAAAGGCTCAATTTTTGTCTCATGTCAAATAACTAGGATTGCAACTCAGCAAACTGTATTCAATCAATCAGTGTTCTCTATTCTCCATAGAAAACTGAGTGTATAACAAGCACTGACAATTGAAGTAACTATGTTCTCCATGAATAATTTTAACACAATTTTAAGACAGATGTAAAACCAAGAAAATTGGGGAGAAGAAAACTGTAAAGTTCTGATTATTTCCTGTGACTTTATATGAATTTTGTCATTTAAAAAATGGAAGTTATGTTTTCTACTTGGAAATTCTAAAATATTTGCAAGGAAAAAGGTGAAGACTTTATTTTGTGGAGGAAAATGAATTTTATCAACTGAGTTTCCCTTTTAAAACTTTAGCTGAGCAGTTAAAGAACCATATAAATTGCAAGTAGCCTAGCTGAGCAGATCATTATTAGAGTTAGGGCTTTGAAACATTTGCTGGCTAGAGTAACTGTCGAACAGTCTGAAGTTTGAATTTGTTTCAAAGTCTCTAGAAGTCAAGGGAATTTTATTATTTAAATTTAGGTCCACACTGCCCTCTACCCTGCCCCATTCCCTAAAATTTAACACACTATAGTAACAGTTAGCAGGGAGTATAGAAGAGGAATACATAATTTAATTAAGTAACTGTGTTTATAATAATTTGAATGTAAAGAATGTAATCCCCTCAAGGTAAAATCTGGAACTTTGTGGGTGTTATGTAACATTTTAAGAATTAGGTTAACATAATCTTAATTCACAGAAACATATTTAAAAAATAAACTTTGTTCATACTTTAATTATTTAACCAGCTATAACAAGAACCTCATGACTACTGGTCAACTCTTTTCTGTATACTCCTGCCACCATAACCAAAACTGATATGAAGATTAAAGAAAGATAAGCAATAAGAGAAAACCATGATATAAAAAACTTTTCCAACTTCATCCACATTTAAAATGTATTATGCATATCAGTATTGCCCATGATGGTCTTGTAAAGGTTCTCTGTAGAATGACAACAAACTTTACAATGTACAGATACAGTTTCCTGAATGATATCCTGTGATTTTTTTATGCTCAAAGTTTTCAAGTTTTAAATCGATGTCTCTGATACTTTCTTCAGCACAATGAAGCTGTCAGTACTGTTTTCATCTGGAAAGCGAAAAGACTAAACTCCCTTTCCTTTAGAGTGCATAGTGCAATGTTTAAAAGCATGAATATATGGACTGTGCCCCTTAGTATATTTATTAAGAGAAAATTACTGGTATGGACCACAGAGAAATCATGGTTTGTTATGCATTCTCATTCAGGTAACCTAGTTTTCCACAAGTATCTCCTAAAATCTTAAGCTACTAGAGAGTTCCCCAAGCTAGTTTTCATTGTGATGTTTCTATTTGTATTCTCCATTCAGATTTTGTTGAAAGGGCCAACAAGAGCTTAGAATGTATAGACCACAAGAAGAAGTAAATATCCTCAGAATCTGTGTATATCATGGTAACCAAAATCATGAATACTTTACTGTATAGTTGAAAGTTGGTAAGAAAGTATATCTTAGAAATTCTTAATACAAAACCAAAATTTTAAAAAAAAGATTACTATGGAATGTGATGGATGTATTAACTACACATATTGTGGTAATCATTTTACTATATATACATATATAAAATCACTCATTTCATACCTTAAACTTCCATAGTTGTATGTCAGTTGTATCTCAATAAAACTGGAAGAACAAAAATGAAAACAAAACAGCCCCATGCAGAATGCTAACCAACACATATGAGAAGCAGTTTTTCTTATATTTTTCTATTGGGTTTAACCAGCAGAGAATTAGATGTCAAATTCTGCATTTAAAAAACAATACATTTTTGTAGACAAGAAGATTACACACCTACCAGTTTAAAAAAAAAAGGAAATGCTAAAAAAACAAGCTGATCATATAGAAAACATTCAAATATTTCTATAGTTTATGTTAAGACACTGATTGATATGCATATGAAATACAGGTGTATCATTATATGTATATGGAAACATATATGTATTTTTATGTGTGGTCTTTGGGGCTTCCTAAGTGACACAGTGGTAAATCTGCCTATAAATACAGGAGATGCAGGAGACAAGGATTCCATCCCTGGATTGTGAAGATTCCCTGGAGTAAGAAATGGCAACCGACTCCAGTATTCTTGCCTGGAAAATCCCATGGACAGAGGAGCCTGGTGGGCTACAACTAAGTGACTGAGCACATACAACGAGATTCATACAGTGTATGTGTATTTAACTACTCTGTCTATGCAAATTACAAATAAGATTCAGTTCAGTTCAGTTGCTTAGTTGTGTCTGACATTTGCAACCCCATGGGCTACAGCACATCAGACTTCCCTGTCCATCACCAACTCTCGGAGCTTACTCAAACTCATGTCCATTGAATTGGTAATGCTATCCAACCATTTCATCCTCTGTTGTCCTTTTCTCCTCCCGCCTTCAATCTTTCCCAGCATCAGGGTCTTTTCAAATGAGTCAGTTCTTCACATCAGGTGACCAAAATATTGGAGTTTCAGTTTCAGCATCAGTCCTTCCAATGAATATTCAGGATGGATGTCTTTTAGGATTGACTGGTTGGATCTCCTTCCAGTCCAAGGTACCCTAAATAATCTTCTCCAATACCACAGTTCAAAAGCATCAATTTTTCGGTGCTCTGCTTTCTTTATAGTCCAATTCTCACATCAATAAGTGACTACTGTAAAAATTATAGCTTTGACTAGACAGACTTCTCTTGATAAAGTAATATCTCTGCTTTTTAATATGCTATCTAGATTGGTCACAGTTTTTCTTCCAAGGAGTAAGTATCTTTTAATTTCATGGCTGCAGTCACCATCTGCAGTGATTTTGGAGCGCCCAAAATAAAGTTTCTCACTGTTTCCAGTATTTCCCCATCTATTTGCCATGAAGTGATGGGACCACATGCTATAATCTTAGTTTTCTGAATGTTGAGTTTTAAGCCAACTTTTTAACTCTCCTGTTTCACTTTAGTCAAGAAGTTCTTTAGGGCTTTCCTTGTGGCTCAGCTGGTTAAGAATTTGCCTGGAATGCAGGAAACCTGGGTTTGATCCCTGCAGTAGGAAGATCACCTGGAGAAGGGAAACACTACACACTCTAGAATTCTGGCCTGGAGAATTCCATGGACTATATAGTCCATGGGGTGGCAAATAGTTGAACACAACTGAATGACTTTCACTTTCACTTTAGTTCTCCACTTTCTGCCATGATGATGGTGTCATCTGCATATCTGAGGTTACTGACATTTCTCCTAGCAATGTTAATTCCAGCTTGTGCTTCATCCAGCCCAGCATTTCACATGATGTATTCTGCAAATAAGTTAAATAAGCAAGGTAGCAATATACAGCCTTGATGTACACCTTTCTCAATTTGGAACCATTCTGGTTCCATGATTATGCCTCAGTTCAGTTCAGTTCAGTTCAATCACTCAGTCGTGTCCAACTCTGCGACCCCATGAATTGTAGCATGCCAGGCCTCCCTATCCAACACCAACTCCAGGAGTTCACCCAAAATCATGTCCATCGAGTTGGTGATGCCTGCCAGCCATCTCATCCTCTGTTGTTCCCTTCTCCTCCCACCCCCAATCCCTCCCAGCATCAGAGACTTTTCCAATGAGTCAACTCTTTGCATGAGGTGGCCAAAGTACTGGAGTTTCAGCTTTAGCATCATTCCTTCCAAAGAAATCCCAGGACAGATCTCCTTTAGGATAGACTGGTTGGATCTCCTTGCAGACCAAGGGACTCGCTAGAGTCTTCTCCAACACCACAGCTCAAAAGCATCAATTCTTCAGCACTCAGCTTTCCTCACAGTCCAAATTTCATATCCATACATGACCACTGGAAAAAACAGCCTTGACTAGATGGACCTCTGTTGGCAAAGTAATGTCTCTGCTTTTGAATATGCTATCTAGGTTAGTCATAACTTTCCTTCCAAGGAGTAAGCATCTTTTAATTTCATGGCTGCAATCACCATCTGCAGTGATTTTGAAGCGCCAAAAAATGAAGTCTGACACTGTTTCCACTGTTTCCCCATCTATTTCCCATGAAGTGAAGGGACCGGATGCCATGATCTTTGTTTTCTGAATGTTGAACTTTAAGCCAACTTGTTCACTCTCCACTTTGACTTTCATCAAGAGGCTTTTTAGTTCCTCTTCACTTTCTGACATAAGGCTGGTGTCATCTGCATACCTGAGGTTATTGATATTTCTCCCGGCAATCTTGATTCCAGCTTGTGTTTCTTCCAGCCCAGCGTTTCTCATGATGTACTCTGCATATAAGTTAAATAAGCAGGGTGACAATATACAGCTTTGACGTATTCCTTTTCCTATTTGGAATCAGTTTGTTGTTCCATGTCCAGTTCTAACTGTTGGTTCCTGACCTGCATACAGATTTCTCAAGAGGCAGGTCAGGTGGTCTGATATTCCCATCTCTTTCAGAACTTTCCACAGTTTATTGTGATCCACACAGTCAAAGGCTTTGGCATAGTCAATAAAGCAGAAATAGATGTTTTTCTGGAACTCTCTTGCTTTTTCCATGATCCAGTGGATGTTGGCAATTTGATCTCTGGTTTTCTCTGCCTTTTCTAAAACCAGCTTGAACATCTGGAAGTTCATGGTTCATGTATTGCTGAAGCCTGGCTTGGAGAATTTTGAGCATTACTTTACTAGTGTGTGAGATGAGTTCAGTTGTGTGGTAATTTGAGCATTCTTTGGCATTGCCTTTCTTTGGGATTGGAATGAAAACCGATATTTTCCAGTCCTGTGGCCACTGCTGAGTTTTCCAAATTTGCTGGCATATTGAGTGCACCACTTTCATAGCATCATCTTTCAGGATTTGAAACAGCTTAGCTGGAATTTCATCACCTCCACTAGCTTTGTTCATAGTGATACTTTCTAAGGCCCACTTGACTTCACATTCCAAGATATCTGGCTCTAGGTGAGTGATCACATCATCATGGTTATCTGGGTTGTGAAGCTCTTTTTTGTACAATTCTTCTGTGTATTTTTGCCACCTCTTCTTAGTATCTTCTGCTTCTGTTAGGTCCGTACCATTTCTGTCCTTTATTGAGCCCATTTTTGCATGACATGTTCCCTTGATATCTCTAATTTTCGTGAAGAGATGTCTAGTCTTTCCCATTCTCTTGTTTTCCTCTATTTCTTTGCATTTATCACTGAGGAAGGCTTTCTTATCTCTCTTTGCTATTCTTTGGAACTCTGTATTCATATGCTTATATCTTTCCTTTTCTCCTTTGCTCTTGGCTTCTCTTTTTTTACAGCTATTTGTAAGGCCTCCCCAGACAGCCATTTTGCTTTTTTGCATTTCTTTTCCATGGGAATAGATTTAAGGGACTAGATCTGATAGAGTGCCTGATTATGCCTACTTGACAGCAAAATGATCTGAAGCACAGTGAGGTATCATGAAAAGACAATTTATCCTATATTGTGTCAGCTTCATTACATGTAATCAAAATGGCTAGGACTTAGATTTTTTTATTTTTAGTTAACCCCATTATAGAGCCATGTTAAGTATTCTACACTAGAGTAACAATTTGTCTGAATATCCATTCATATTAGTATAGTCATCCCCCCATTATTAAGGTTAAGATACCAAATTATTATTCAACTGGATCAGGGTATATGAAATATATTATCTAAATAATATATTTGATACTTGTTTCTATTTATATGTAATAAATTGTATATTATAAGTAAATTGAATATCATTGACTTTTATTGAGGGTTTTTGGTTCTAATACTTAGGAATTTTAATAAATATCATACTCCTAATTAAAGCAGTGGCTTTAATTGTTAAGTAATTTATTCATAAACTTCTCAGATAATTGCCATGCAAAAACCCATTATAAATGAATATTAATTAAGTAGTACTGTAACCATAAAATATGGAAGTATTTTGTTATCATAATAATTTTTATAAGATATTTTGTTATTGATTAAGCAGTGTATCATTGTTTGGGCATACTGCTGAACTGTTGTCACAGATGAATCTAAATACCCAAGATAAATAAATAAATAAATAAAGATGGGTATATCATTGTAACACAGAGGCAGTAAGTTCATCTAAATATACAGCTGACCCTTGAACAGTGTTGAGATTGGGGCACCTACCCTGCTAAGTAGAATATTTGCATATAACTTTATACTTAGCCTTCCATATCTGATATTTTGCATCTGCATATTTAACCACTACATATGGTGTAGTGCATATTTACTGAAAAAAATCACATTTAAGTGGACTCATGCAATTCAAACCCTCATTGTCCAAGGGTCAGCTGTACTTCATACTATTTTAGAAGTCTTGTAGATCATGAGCTCTGATTTTGAGTCTCGGATGGTCATTTTATGTCCCACAGAGAGTGGGACCTTGGCATTTTGAGTCATAAGTGATGGGAAGAGGGCTGACAGAGGTTTACCAAATTATCTAGCTTGTGTAAACACTTAACCACCTAGATATATAATAAATAAAAATATGTTGGCCTAGTAGAACACAGGAACGTATTACAATACTGTGAAAACCACTTGAACCAGCAGATCACAGCAGGTTTTGATACTGGGCACCACGCAGTGGTCAGAATAGGACATTTTAGTCAATTTTGGCAAAGTTAATGCTAGCAGGAAAAAAATGTAGCTATCTGCTTATATGTTATAACTGGTGCTTCAGTCTGGGTCCTTAAAGTTTCCATTATACAGCAGAAAATTTTTGTGCTGGTTGCCATTAAATACAATACAAATTCTGGCACACAATAGGAGCTAAATTAGTACTTTTGGAATTAATGAATAAATAAATTAATACATAGATGTATATGACTCTGCTGTCTTTTGAAACACCCAATAAAATATGCTAAATGTTTTATATCACTTTATTACTTGACACTCTAATAAACATGAGCTTCCCAGCTGATGGTTGTGATAAAGAATCTGCCTGCCAATACAGGAGACTCAAGAGTTGTGTCTTTGACCTGTAGGTCAGGAAGATGCTCTTTAGTGGGGAAGGGTAACCACTCCAGTAATTTTGCCTAGAGAATTCCATAGACAGAGGAACCTGGCAGGCTATAGTTTATCGAGTCACAAAGAATTGGACATGACTGAGTGACTAAGTACATCTAATAAACATAACAGCAATAAAGTATTAAAGAGTTAAGACAATAGGGCAAGCAAAATTTGATGAGTAAAAATTAAGTTGAGAATTCGAAGGATAGCTCATCACAACTGGATATCTTAATAGAGAGACATTAAAATGTTAGAGTAAAGGGTAAACACTTATAGACAAAATACCACAGCTTTCAACCACATCTTTAAAAATTGAACACATCTACAGATCTTCCTTGTAGCTCAAACAGTAAAGAATCTGCAGTGCAGGAGACCCAGGTTCGATCTCTGGGTTGGGACAATCCTCTGGCGAAGAGAATGGCAATCCACTCCATTCTCCACTGGAGAATGGACAGAGGAACCTGGCGGGCTATAGTCCCTGGGGTTGTGAAGAGTCAGACACGACTGAGTAACTAACACTACTACTACTACAAAATCATGAAAACATTTTTTCATTATTTCTGATGTTCTACTTTGTTCCCATGTGAAGGAAGAGGGGGAATGGAGAGAGGGCAGATGAGTTGGGGAGTGGGGGTTGGGGTAGAGATCATGTTAGTTAGGGGAAACAAAGGCAAAAATAAGTCTCCAGTGTTTAGAAAATGGTGAATAAATAATTGCCTTTGCTGTATCTCATATAAAAACACAAAATAAAATCCTTATGTGAAAATTTTTATTTGTGTGTTTATAGACTGAAATATAAATAGAAAAAATAACATGCATAAATTTCCAAATGTTCCCAGCATTTTCTGTAACATCATTGTCAGCAATATTTTAAATATTCATTCAGTACAATTATCTGGCAGTAAATTTTCCAACCAAATAATTTAGACTTGATCAGTGTACATATTCACACATATATACACATGGAGATAAACAGATAAATAAATTCATAGTTATATAGATAGAGAATTTTAAGTGTGTAATATTACCCAATGACTAAAAAATCTTCTGGAATATTTTCCCATTAGAACAATTCTTCTAAGAAGCTTATTTAAATTCCCTAAACTTTACCATTACATCCTAACACAATTTTTAGGATTAATTAGTAGTTTTAATTTATAGTAAGTATATTTTAGAAGCAGAGACACATTATCTCAATTAAGATATGTTTAAAACAGAAATGTGTTTATATATATATTAATATATTTTAGTCACTAGACTACAGTTTTCCTATTTCCTTCCCTCACTGCTTATCATGCATGCTCTAAGCATTCTAACATGACTTTATTGTCTCAGAAAGTAATAAAATTAGCCAATGCTGTAATTAAATTCTGCTTATAGAATTTCAGCTTCCTCCTCACTACTTTACAACAATGTTTTATTATCTCCTTTTCACTAGCTTAAAAATGCATCTTTCACTGTTGGAATTCCAGAGCTTTGTTTGGACTTCATTTTTTGCTTGTTTTCTCATGCAGTCTTCCCTTGGTATCCATGGGCCATTTAGTTTCAGGAACCCTTATACATCACACTCAGCAGATGTCTAAGACTTTTACATAAAATGGCCTAGTACAGTCAGCTCCCTTTATTCGCAAATTCTGCATGTGCACGACTATATTATCTGTGCCTTTGTTTCCCTCTGTATTGGCTCCTTACTCAACAATGACTCATTTGTTCGAGTATCTTCTGTATTCAGAATAACACACTTTCTTCAATCAAAACTCTTAATACCACTCAAGTTGTAATCTGAAGTTTCCTTCTTGTGTCACCCCGTCATTTCCCTGTCACATTTTTCAAGGGAAACCTATATTTGTCTCTGTAACCTCACTGTAGACTTATTCTAAATATTTTGCAATGAGAATTTTTTCTTCTTTCACTTCAATAAAGTTGTTTTCTCAAAATTTCCAATGGCTGATAAATATCTCCCCCCCCCCCATTTCTTTAACTTGCCAGGTCTCTCTCTGTATGATTTCAGTTTAGTGATGAGCTATCACCTTCCTCTCAACCTTTTTCTTTGAAACTTTAGTTCAACTGACAGTTAATATTATTATTTGATTATTCTTTTTTTTATTTGATTATTCTTTATCCAATGGTTTGCAAATTCTTATTTTTTGTTTCTGCCCTCTACATGTGTGTAATCTTAAGTCTATTCTTGGTCACGGTTCATTAACTTTCTATAGTTTATTCCTTGGTTATCTAATCTACTCTACCACCTTCAACTAACAGTTTTACATGGGTACATGAAAAATATTTTCCTTGATCTGCCTTTTTTTGTTTCTATATATATATAACTTTAACCATTTTCTCCCCATTTATGCAATCATCTTAAATGAATTTGTCAAATTTCCAAAACCAAAGTATATTTGTTTTTGGACAAATCAAGTACATTCACCTGGTTTAAAATTGTATAATCACGTTTAACACTTGTTATCCTTTGTTAGGATCTGCTAATTGAGCTCTCATAGAATTTTCACTGACAGTCTTCTTTTGCTTTTCCTTGTAGTAGCCTGAGCATAGGTTCTTATTACTGTACTTAAACTGGAGTCCACTTGACTATATTATGGTTAGTATTCTCCGTAGTCTCTTTCCCTATTCATTCTTTCTAGGAAACATTTAGTAGTCTTTGCAGTTGTTTCCATCTTTCCCCTTGTGATTGCCTTGAAGTCAAGAATCATATCATTTTTTTGTGTTTCTCTCATAACTGTCTCATATATAAGAATATATAATTTTATTGTTGCTGTCACTGAATAAAATAATTAGCCAGTCAACCTCTGGACTCAAAGACCTCACAGAAATCCAGAAAAATGTGGTTTTCCTGCTTCAAATCCTGCATAATACAGATTAACATTAAGTGATACAGTTAGGAATTTAGGCTGTCCACAATCTGCAGTTCTTATTCATCTTATTCTCTCTCACTACTCCCTTATTTCAGTGAAAGCCTGATATTTGGCTGATATGTGCATTTTCCTAAGCTTTCTTCCTAAGCCTGTGTTTTGTAATACTCATACTTCTATGTTTCTCTTTAAAATTTTTCCTAGCAATTTTATGTCATACCTACTTTTAAGTTTAATTCAAACACCACTTCCTTGTTGACCTCATTTCTAATCACTCACTTTGGCAGAGATATTTCTTTTGATACTCTTAAAGAGGGTAAGACTTCTAGCTCTTATCTACACTTGTAACATATAACCTTATTTTAAATTATTTATATACTTATATAAAGGTTGGATGGTTGAATGGCATTACCGACTCAATGGACATGAGCTTGGGTAAACTCTGGGAGTCATTGATGGACAGGGAGGCCTGCTGTGCTGCAGTCCATGGGGTTACTAAGAGTTGGACATGACTGAGCAACTGAACTGAACTGAACTGAACTGATTCATTGGAAGGACTAATATTGAAGCTAAAGCTCCAATACTTTGGCTAGCTGATGCAAACAGCTGACTCATTGGAAAAGACCCTGATGCTGGGAAAGATTGAGGGCAGGAGGAGAAGAGGGCAACAGAGGATGAGATGGTTGGATGGACATGAGTTTGATCAAACTCTGGGAGATAGTAGTGAAGGACAGGGAAGTCTGGAGTGCTGCAGTCCAAGGAGTTGCAAGGAGTTGGATACAACTTAGTGACTGAACAACAATAACAATACTTACATAATTATATACTTATACTCAAGTCACCAACTCAATGGACATGAGCAAAATCTGGAGATAGTGAAAGACAGGAAGCCTGATGTGCTATAGTTCATGGGGTCACAAAGATCTGGACACATCTAAGTGACTGAACAACCTACTTATCTCTACCATAGGTCACAAGTGATGAATGAATGAGTGAGAGTGAGGTTTAGTGAAAATGAAACTGCATATAACTGAAGAAAACAGCAAATGATCTATGTTGATAGAAAATAAGTTGCATATTTTTAAAATGTTTTTTATTAAAGGTCTAAAAACTTTTCTAGTGTTAAAGAAGAGCATGTTATTCATTGTATACATAATATCATATAAGATATACTAGTGTGATGAGCCCGAGTAGACTCTTATTCCAAGCTGTAATGTTAACATAATAGGAATAACCTTGTGCTAAAAACCCACAAACTAAGTTTCAATGACATATTCATAGTGCTGTCTATTATTTGGAAAACCTGGGAAACTGAAAGAATGATTTGTAACTTTCTAGTTGCTACAACTCTAGGAATAAAAGAAAAGGATGTTCCACTTTGATCTTATGAGAGAAAAGATTCTCCTTTATGTAAGTGATCAGTACTCCAGAGGCCCCCTTCTGTGTTTCTGTGCATAGCACATTTATGTGTTAGCACTTTGGCATTAAAAGATGTGGGCATCTCTGTGTTACATGCAATTTTAACAAGCTGGTGTGAGGACCTCAAAGTCTTGCTCAACATCATCTTCTACTTCAAGCCTTTTAGTAACTCGTCACTATAAATTCAAATTTCATCAGTGATTAAAAATAAAATACAAAAAATGCATACAACTCACCTTTCTCTTCTTACTATACTCTACTTTTTTACTTATCATTGATTTGTGAAAGTGAAAGTCACTCAGTTGTGTCTGACTCTTTGTGACTCCATGAACTATTCAGTGCATGTAATTCTCCAGGCCAGAATACTGGAGTAGGTTGCCTTTCCCTTCTCCAGGGGATCTTCCCAACCCAGGGATCAAACCCAGGTTTCCCACATTGCAGGCAGATTCTTTACCAACTGAGCTATTAGGTAAACTCTGTCATCCATTAAGATTGGCATAAGAGAAATGCTCTGAAAAGCTATTACCTTTTCAAAAATTTGTCTAAATTATCTTCAATTGATTTGAATGATCTGAAATCACAATTATTGTCTTTATTTATGTTTCTTTGTCATAGTTATGAACTATATTTCTTTGGTGCATGCTAAGTCCTTTCAGTCATGTCTGACTATTTGCGACCCTATGGGCCATAGCGCACTAGGCTCTCCTGTCCATGGGATTCTCCAGGCAAGAATACTGGAGTGGATTACCATTTCCTCCTCCAGCAGATCCCCCTGACCCAGGGATGGAACTGATTTCTTACCTCTCCTGCACTGGCAGGCAGGTTCTTTACCACTAGTGCCACCTTTGGTAAAAGGCAGCTAATACATTTTCATTGTAATCCAGAGAGATTAGGACATTTATTGTTTCTGAAACATTGAAAAGATACCATTTTGCTATCTGTGAACACCTTACAGTGATCTCTGTTGCTATGACATAGGTGATTTGGAGCAAGGCCTAAGAAAAGCTACTAACTCATTTCTCCTAAGGCCATCAAAATGCTTGTCAACAGGAAATGTTGAGACTTGATTAGACTAGTGTTACTATATTCCCATAACATTATTTTTCTGAGCCTCCTTTTCTTCACCTGCAAAAAAATAAAGCTAAAAATACCTACTTAAGAGAATTTTTTTAAAGACTAAATGATGTACGATATGCAAAAGTATTCAGCCTGAAACAGTAATTCAAAAATGTTTATTCTTCTCTCCCTTTCTTCATATTTGTTCATGCATATGTGAATAAACCCTAGTCTAGAAACAATTTAAAAATTTTAAAGGTCCAATGCTAACTGGAGTAAGAATTTTATGCCAATTTGCTTACAAACAGATGTGAATAAACAGTAGCTGAAAAAAATGAAAAATAATAGTCTTTAATCTTTCAGTTCAGTTCGGTTGCTCAGTCATGTCTGACTCTTTGTAACCCCATAAACTGCAGCACACCAGGCTTCCCTGTCCATCACCAATTCCTGGAGCCTACTCAAACTCATGTCCATTGAGTCAGTGATGCCATCCAACCATCTCATCCTCTGTCATCCCCTTCTCCTCCTGCCCTCAATCGTTCCCATCAGCAGGGTCTTTTCAAATGAGTCAGCTATTTGCACCAGGTGGCCAAAGTATAGGAGTTTCAAATTCAACATCAGTCCTTCCAATGAACACTCAGGACTGATCTCCTATAGGATGGACTGGATGGATCTCCTTGCAGTCCAAACAACTCTCAAGAGTCTTCTCCACACCACAGTTCAAAAGCACCAATTCTTCAGTGCTCAGTTTTCTTTATAGTCCAACTCTTACATCCATACATGACTACTGGAAAAACCATAGCCTTGACTAGACAGACCTTTGTTGGCAAAGTAATATCTCTGCTTTTTAATATGCTGTCTATGTTGGTCACAACTTTCCTTCCAAGGAGTGTCTTTTAATTTCATGGGAGCAATCACCTTATGCAACGATTTTGGAGCTTAGAAAAATAAAGTCAGCCACTGTTTCCACTGTTTCCCCATCTATCTGCCATAAAGTGATGGGACCAGATGCCATGATCTTAGTTTTCTGAATACTGTGCTCTAACCCAACTTTTTCACTCTCCTCTTTCATTTTCATCAAGAGGCTTTTTTTTTTTTCTTCTTCACTTTCTGCCATAAGAGTGGTGTTATCTGCATATCTGAGGTTATTGGTATTTCTCCAGGCAATCTTGATTTCAGCTTGTGCTTCCTCCAGCCCAGGGTTTCTCATGATGTACACTGCATAGAAGTTAAATAAGCAGGGTGACAATATACTGCCTTGACGTACTCCTTTTCCTATTTGGAACCAGTCTGTTGTTCCATGTCCAGTTCTAACTGTTGCTTCTTGACCTGCATAGAGGTTTCTCAAGAGGCAGGTCAGGTGGTCTGGTATCCCCATCTCTTTCAGAATTTTCCACAGTTTATTGTGATCCACACAGT
Organism: Capra hircus; assembly: GCF_001704415.2. Classification (NCBI taxonomy): domain Eukaryota; kingdom Metazoa; phylum Chordata; class Mammalia; order Artiodactyla; family Bovidae; genus Capra; species Capra hircus. The sequence continues at coordinate 53,507,893 of NC_030813.1, forward strand.
CAAAAGCTTTGGCATAGTCAATAAAGCAGAAATAGATGTTTTTCTGGAACTCTCTTGCTTTTTCCATGATCCAGTGGATGTTGGCAATTTGATCTCTGGTTCCTCTGCCTTTTCTAAAACCAGTTTCAACATTTGGAAGTTCATGGTTCATGTATTGCTAAAGTCTGGCTTGGAGAATTTGAGCATTACTTTACTAGTGTGTGAGATGAGTGCAACTGTACAATAGTTTGAGCATTCTTTGGCATTGCCTTTCTTAGGGACTGGAATTAAAACTGACCTTTTCCAGTCGTGTGGCCACTGTGGAGTTTTCCAAATTTGCTGGCAATTTGAGTGCAGCACTTTCACAGCATCATCTTTCAGGATTTGAAATAGCTCAACTGGAATTCCATCACCTCCACTAGCTTTGTTTATAGTGATGCTTCGCTAAGGCCCGCTTGACTTCACATTCCAGGATGTCAGGCTCTAAGTGAGTCATCACACCGTCAGGATTATCTGGGTTGTGAAGATCTTTTTTTGTACAATTCTTTTGTGTATTCTTGCCACCTCTTCCTAGAGCTGACTCTAAGAGAAGAGCTGATTCATTTGAAAAGACCCTGATGCTGGGAAAGTTTGAGGGCAGGAGGAGAAGGGAATGACAGAGGATGAGATGATTGGATGGCATCACTGACTCAATGGCCTTGAGTTTCGGTAAACTCTGGGAGTTGGTGATGGACAGGGATGCCTGGCGTGCTGTGATTCATGGGGTCGCAAAGAGTCAGACATGACTAAGCAACTAAACTGAACTGATCTGCTTGATAGGAAGTTTTCAGTTAAGCACATAAAGCAGAATGAAGACCATTTAAAAGAAAAAAAAGAAAGATAAGCCATTGCAAATATCTCTGAACAAGAAAGAGCGTGATGCAAATGAGTATGATGAAATCAAGGACACTGAGAAGGTCAGTGTGTCATTCAGAGCAATATTGATAAGGACATGTCAAGATATAAGCTCATGGAGGTATGCATATACCAGTTCATGGATAGCTTTATAAATCAAGTTCAACAGTTTGAATTTTATGAGAAGTTATTGGAAATGTCAAAGCATAAAGCACATGACTTGTTTTCCATTTTCAATCACTGCGACGGCTATTTTGGCAGCTGGTTTCAATAGGGCAGGGGTAAGAAATGGGACATAATTGAAAATTTGAATTATTTCAGTAAGGTGTGTAGATGACCTGGAGGGAAGTTGTGAATAATTTACATTTCTTTCCTATGTGTCCAAGTAAATATGTCCTCCAGAGCTCTGGACCGATTAGTTTTTTTCTCTTAGCTGAAGTGACCCCAGGGAACCTTTTCAGGGGCAGTTTAGTCTGCTTCATTTAAAGTTGTCTGATTAGTTCTTGAGGTCAAATTTAGTCTTTAGAAAACAAGGTTAGATTCACCATTTATGGGCAAAATCAGTTTGTTTATCTTATCTTCATTACTGTAAAGTAGCATTTCCATAGGTGCTGTGGCCACCATAAAGTTATTACAACATGCTCTTCATCTACCATGAAGCCTGGTGATATACTTTAGCATTCCCCTTAGAACTAGTTGGCAAGCTTGGTTGTCCCTAAATATTTTTACTTCTGATAGATAACTGATTTTTTGGGTAAAATTAAATAATTTCTGATTTTCTCATTATTCAAAAGATTTCATGGTAAAAGGGAAAATTGGCACCAGGCATACGTTATCAAGTCATCTGATACAATTCCAAGTTTCTATGTTGCTATAGACTGACTTTTCTCCCCTCTAGAATTCATCTGATACAAATCTAAGTTTCTATGTTGCTATAGACTGAATTTTCTCCCCCTAGAATTCATGTTCAAGCCCTAAGCCCCGATGTTGCTGTTTATGGAGATAGGACCTGTGAGGAAGTGATAAAAATTAAATGAGGTTGTGAATATGAGACCCTAATTCGATAGGGCTGGTGACCTTAGAAAAGAAAGAGATACAGAGTTGTCTCTCTCTGTGCCATTTGGAGTTAGTGAAGAAGGCAGCCATCTGTAAGTCAGAAAGAGAGGGCTCAACAAAAATTGAAATTGCCTGCACCTTGATCTTGGACTTCCCAGTCTCCAGAAATGTGAGAAAAACATTTCTGTTATTTAAGTCACCCAGTTTATGATATTTTGTCCTGACAATCTGAGCTGTCTAATATTTATTTATTCCCAATAATCAGCAATTTTAATCAACTCTCCATTATACTGGGAAACATTAATAATCAACCTGTGTCTTTATGGTCTCAGAAAAAATAGGCAATTCAAGTTTCTGACAAATTCAATTACCTATATTTTTATTGCTTAACATAATTTATTTAGTCTCTACTTTATATTTTTTAATTAATTAATTTATTTATTTATTTTGGCTGCTCTAGGTCTTCTTGCTATGAGAGAGATTTTTCTGGTTTTGGTAAGTGGGGGCTATTCTTTAATTGCAAGTCAAAGGTTTCTTACTGTGCTTGCTTCTCTTGATGCAACTCACGGGCTCTACGGTGCTTTGGCTTTGGTAGTTGCCTCTTGCAGAGCACGGACTCATTAGTTGTGGCACGCAGGCTTAGTTTCCCCATTGTATGTGGAATCTTCCCTGACCAGGGATTGAACCCATGTCCCCTGAATTAGGAGTAGTATCCTTAACCACTGGGCAATCAGGGAAGTCCTTTACTGTGTTTATAATAATTTTGAAGATATTGAAGGAGTTTTGGGCTTCCCTTGTGTCTTCAACTGGTAAAGAATTCCCCTGCAATGTAGGAGACCTGGGTTCGATCCCTGGGTTGGGAAGATACCGTGGAAAAGGAAAAGGCTACCCACTCCAGTATTCTGGCTTGGAGAGTTCCATAGACTTTATAGTCCATGGGGTCGCCAAGAGTCAGATATGACTGAGTGACTTTCATGATGAGTTTTAGTGTTAAATTTAGTGTTAAACTAGCTTAAACTATTCTGTTAAACAATACTTTAGAATTTTATATATTTCCCTTTATTTCTAGCTAAAATGTGCCTATTCTATAATATTTTAAAATTTAGTTTCCTCACTAATCTATGCTATTTTCCTCTATTCTTGTTTTGATTATATCATCATGTCACATGAATTTTAATGGGAAAATATTTTTAGTTATTTTCTTTGTGCTCTTGGTGTGATAGATATTTTTCAATAGCATGCTTAATTGTGTCTGACTCTTTGTGACGCTGTGAACTATAGCCCGCTAGGCTCCTTTGTCCGTGGAATTTTCCCAGCAAGAATACTGCAGCGGGTTGCCATTTCCTATCTTCTTGACTCAGGGATTGAACCCGCATCTTTTGCATCTCCTACATTGGCAGGCAGATTCTTTACCCGCTGAGCCACGGTAGAAGCCCAGCTATGTATTTAACAGATGCTATTTTTGTCTGTAAGACTTTAAAATTCAGGCAGCTTAGCTTATAGGTACTTTTAAGTTTGTTTTTATTTAAAATATGTTACTCAAGCATTGTTCCTGAGCATAACATTTTTCTTAATGTCTTCATTATAGTTTTTTATTCAGTACTTTTTTCCAAAGGCAGAGGAACCAGGGATCAAATTGCCAATATCCACTGGATCATGGAGCAAGAGAGTTCCAGAAAAACATCTATTTCTGCTTTATTGACTATGCCAAAGCCTTTGACTGTGTGGATCAAAATAAACTGTGGAAAACTCTGAAAGAGATGGGAATACCAGACCACCTGACCTGACCTGCCTCTTGAGAAATCTGTATGCAGGTCAGGAAGCAACAGTTACAACTGGACATAGAACAACACACTGGTTTCAAATAGGAAAAGGAGTACGTCAAGGCTGTATATTGTCACCCTACTTATTTAACTTCTATGCAGAGTACATCATGAGAAACGCTGGACTGGAAGAAACACAAGCTGGAATCAAGATTGCCAGGAGAAATATCAATAACCTCAGATATGCAGATGACACCACCCTTATGGCAGAAAGTGAAGAGGAGCTAAAAAGCCTCTTGATGAAAGTGAAAGAGGAGAGTGAAAAAGTTGGCTTAAAGCTCAACATTCAGAAAATGAAGATCATGGCATCTGGTCCCATCACTTCATGGGAAATAGATGGGGAAACAGTGGAAACAGTGTCAGACTTTATTTTATTGGGCTCCAAAATCACTGCAGATGGTGATTGCAGCCATGAAATTAAAAGACGCTTACTCCTTGGAAGGAAAGTTATAACCAACCTAGATAGCATATTCAAAAGCAGAGACATTACTTTGCCAATAAAGGTCCGTCTAGTCAAGGCTATGGTTTTTCCTGTGGTCAAGTATGGATGTGAGAGTTGGACTGTGAAGAGGGCTGAGCACCAAAGAATTAATGCTTTTGAACTGTGTTGTTGGAGAAGACTCTTGAGAGTCCCTTGGACTGCAAGGAGATCCGACCAGTCCATTCTGAAGGAAATCGGCCCTGGGATTTCTTTGGAAGAAATGATGCTAAAGCTGAAACTCCAGTACTTTGGCCACCTCATGTGAAGAGTTGACTCACTGGAAAAGACCCTGATGCTGGGAGGGATTGGGGGCAGGAGGAGAAGGGGATGACAGACGATGAGATCGCTGGATGGCATCATGGACTTGATGGACGTGAATCTGAGTGAACTCCTGGAGATGGTGATGGACAGAGAGGCCTGGCATGCTGCAATTCATGGGGTCGCAAAGAGTCAGACAGACTGAGCCACTGAACTGAACTGAAACATCTTTCTTAGTCTTTAAACTGGAAATTTTCTAATAGTAACAAACTTTCATTTCTTTTTTGTCTTTGTTGTCAAAAATCTAACAAACTCTTTTTACAATGCTTTTTAAAAAACAAGAATGCCTCCAACTTTTACTTTCTCTTCAATGTGACTTTACTTTTTTGATACCATTATTTGCTTGTAAACCAAAAATATAGGTTTAAATTAACATAATAGCTAAGCATAAGTAGCTTATGAGTTCATTTATGAAAGACATAATTGATTACAGTTGACAAAATATTTTTCTCTGAATACTCTAAGACTAATCCACCCCATTTCCAGAGAATAGCTTACATGAAACCAAATGAATTAAGTATAATTTCCCAAATCATCTGATATTTTGGTATTTCTTTCATGATACCGTGCTGCTCAAAAACATCTACTGAAGACATCACAGACCCATAAGATTGCAAGGATTAAATAAGGTAATACATGTATTTAACTTAGAATGGTACCTAATATATAGTAAATCCATATATATAACAATAATTATCTCTACCCCATATACCCTAAGAATTATTATTTCTATCACAGTGTTGAGTGCCACGAAATGGCATGTTGTCAATAAATTCTATTGAATTGACTTCTTACTTTTTATTACAGAAGACAATTTCATCTTGATTTTATTATGCAAGTTATAAATATTAGAAATATATAAGGAATTACTTTCGAATTTGGCTTTCATCTACCTGATATAAAGACATTCTAGCAAATTCACTTAATTTTCCATTTGAAAAATTTATGTGAAAGCAATTCTATTATATACCTTCTCATCCAACGCATAAATTGACTTAATAGGAAAATCCCAACATTTCAAATTGAACTCAAAGAATTCCTGAGAAAACCATTCAGCATATACTCATAAAGTAAAGAATAACAAACATGGACAGAAGCACTAGTTAGGCGAGAGATTTGAACCTGAAAATCCTGAAAAGTCAAGTCAAGGAGTATCTCCTTAAAACCCCCACACTTACATATCAGTTTGGCTGCTCTCCCTTCATTTCAGTATAAGCACATCAAGTTCTTAAAAGCAAATATTGGCGATATAAAAGTCCTTAACATTGTATAATTCAACCAACTTTATTTTTAGATGAATAAACTGATATTAACAGATGACTTTTTTTTCACTGTTAATGTTCTAGCCATACTAAGACTAGAATGCAGAACTCATTTCTGAATTAGTGCACTTTGCCTAAGAGCATATTGACTTTTAGTACTGTCATGTCAACAGTTGCTTGGAGGAGCTTTATTTCCTGATGTGATATAGAACTGAGTTTAAATGGTACATTAAAGTGGAACATATGATCAGGTAGGTACTAGATGTTCTTTAAGTCTGAAAGTTCTTTCTCTGGTGCAGAACATTCTAATTCTTTCCTCCTCCACATTTTATTCCCTACTTAGTACCTGTTCAGTGGCTCACATTATAAAGAATTTGCCTGCAATTCAGGAGACCTGGGTTCAATCCCTGAGTTTGAAACAATCCCCTGGAGAAGGGAATGGTTACCCATCACAGTATTCTTATCTAGAAAATCCCAAGGACAGAGGAGCCTGGCAGGATACAGTCTATGAGGTCACAAAGAGTGAGACAAGACTGAGCAACTAACACTCTCACTTTTATAAGTGTCTGGCATAGAAGTTGCTCTAAAATATATACTGGAGGATCAATTGACTTTGTTGCATCATATTCTATGGTGAGATTCTGAGATGACATAGAAAACATGGCACACTAATAATAATCTTTGTCAGTGTAATTTTCTTGCTTAGCATTGACAGTATCATGATCTGCAGAAAAAGGACAAACCTCGAGTAATAAAAATATGTGTTGAACAAATGATCTATGTGTGTGTGTGTGTGTGTGTGTATGTATGCATTTTTCAAGCAGGTCTACAAATGTGCATGCTTTCATCTGGGCTCTGCTTTTGCTAGGCCCTCATAGTGTCATCTTTTCCCCACATCTTCCCTGATTATTGGGAAAAATGAAGCAGTTGCACCAGAGAAGTCTTTGGTCCTTTCTAGCTGTTGTGTTCCCTGTGATTCTCATATGCTATGCTTCTAATTAAACTTCTTGATGCTAATTAAAAATGAGAATAGGACAAATGCCACTAGCTGAATCCAGACTATCTTCTGTTAAAACTTAGCATACTCTTTAGGGTTGGGCTTTTGGATTTTACTCCTAATTAAGATTCCATTGGCACCCACACCCTGTCATTTGTACTTTATCATCGGCTCCATAAAAATAATTCCAGACAGTGGATCAGAACATACCTGTCTTCTCTAAAGTACTCATTTCAGAAGACTTCTTTTTTTTTTTTTTTTTTTTTTTTTTTCTGCAGTGCTGCGGCATCCTAATCTGTGGTTTGGCAGATGGTGTGATACAGCGTGTAATTTGGCATGCTCTGTGTATCAGCCTGTGGTAACCCTTAGGCATTTTATTTCTGCAGGAAACAATGATGATGGCAAGGACAACATGTGGTGACCCACAGAAAAAATAATCATGTTAACTCCTGACTCTGCAAAAACTTAACACGTGGCATGGTGATTAGCGTTTTCTAAGGATCCAGCATCTATTAAACAGACATTTGTTTGACTGTGTTAGATTGCTTCTGGTCGGTTGGTTCTTTCTTCCATTAAATTTACCAAAGAATGCACTGTAGCAGTGTGAAATTGGAGGTCTGTCAACCGATCAGCATCACCTCTGTGCTTCATGCACTAATAATTTTAGTGCATATATTTGCTGGTTTTTCTTTTCTCCTCTGCAATTAGAAGACCAGTTTTTGCTTAATATTTCATATCATGTCTCTATGACATTTTATTTCATTTCAAATGAGATAAGAAATATTAAGAAGGCAAAGTTACAGGGCTTATTTTGTGGCAAGAATAACTTGTGAGGTAAAAACAGAGATATGTAAAAGTGAATAGTTAAAAAGTTTGATTAAGGAAACATCAGGCTATATTTTCTTTTTTATGTTGAAAAATGAATGATATTTTCAGTTGACTCAAATTCAAGTTTTTAAAAATATGTCATATTTAAAGAGCAAAATGTAACTGTTATTTTTCCATTTTGTTTAAAGGAAGAGGTATAAGATATTCTTTCATGGGAAGAATATCTACACAATCAATGATCAACTATTAATTTAAAACCTCTAAATAAAAGACAAAAACTATAAGTCATAATTTGTGTGTTACCACTTCTTCCTGAGGAGATGATTTTTTTCTCCCTCTGGGGCGATTTTATAGCAAAATCTTAGAAATGAAGTAATATCAAAGCATTTTTTTCTGTATATCTTTCCAGTGAGAAAAATGAAGACTGAACAAATTGCTTGAAATAATGTATATTCTTGAGCTCATCTTTGTTCAGTTCATGAAGGGGTTGGGGAACTTGGTTAAAACTGTAGTAAGAATGCCAGCCCTTTTTAACCCAGTAGGTAGAAGGAGGACTTCCTAACCTGAAGCTCTGGATAGTGATGATACAGCCCTACCATTGTCCTTATCATGTGCTGATGAAAAGGCTTGACCTTCAGAACTCACTAACTCTAAATTGAAACTAATTTATATACTTTATTTAGGAATATTATCTATTTTCATAGTAGAAATCTCCAAATAACTTAAACACATGTAAACAATTATCTACAAATAAATATGTAGGTGAATACTGTGTAAAATAAAGGCCATAAAAACTTTTAGGTTAAATGGTCTAGCTCTGTCAAATATAAGAGCTGAAAAAGATACATTTTTGAATTTCTATTCTCAATCTATTGCAGTGTTATGGGTCTGGTATGTGCCTCATTCTTCAATACTTATTCAGACATTTTCCAAAGAGAATAATATCCTTTCACAATGTCTTCCAGAAGCTTGAGTTTAAGCACAACCACATTAGTAGGCAGCTTTGGCTCCAGATCCAGGGTGTGAAAATTTGATCCTGGATGGTCCTCAGAAGCCTAAGAGGTAAAACATGAGCCTTTCTAAATTTTATAAATTCCAGTATTGACTTTTATTTCTCCATAGCAAACAGACACTGTGAAACATGTAATAGATTCTCAAGTCTTAATTAAAGTTTATTTCAGAATTGCTAAGTTGCTAAAAAGCCTTTGGACACATGTCTTAGCAGGACACTTAGCCTGAGAGCCACATAGTTATTAAAAAAAAAAATTCCTATTCCATTTCCTTATGCTCTTATATCAAGTAAGTCCTTATTCAGTTTGCCTTTTCTTATTATATATTCTCAATAGGGAACTTTGGGAAGTGTATGTCCTCAAGACAGAAGCTCAATCTTTTCTTCTAAGTATCTATGGAAAAGTAAGAAGAATGGGCTTCTACATTTTTTCTCTCATGTTAAACCTGAGCATAGCCAAGGATAGGCTTCCACTGAAGACATTACATTTTTAGAGATTGCTTGAAATGTAGGGGTTCTTTACAATTATTTGGAATGACTGCAGTGCGTAGGAGTCCTGAAAAAGGGCAGAGAAAACCCAGACATGACAGAGATGACAGTGGCAGTGTCCTGGGAAGACTACTGCTCTGCATGGAAATTCTGCAGCTGTTCCCACCTAGAGCAGCTTCTTTCCCTCCTTGTGATCTTCCTGGTGTACTTTCAATAAGTTTACTGCTTAGGTTAATCAGACAGTATTTCTGTGGTTTACAATTAGGAATCCTGATGAGTAGAGTTCAACAGAAGAGAAACTAGGAAAACTATGAGATTCTTCAGAGTTAGTTTGTCAGAGCCCAAAATGAGATGCTGAAAAGAGCTATCCATAACTCAGCATAGAATAAGCAAAGTGTCAAAAAATAAAAGGCATACATATTTAGGAAAGGGCTGCTTCTGATGTCTATGAATTCATAAGAAGACTTAGATATTTATTCAATGCCTTCTTTGTGCCAATGAGAGTGCCTCATGGAAAGACCAATGATAATAATTAATACTGAATTTAAGTCATGTCTCTGTAACCCGGGAAACAAACTAACTGATAAAGTGGTCATAATTCTACAACTAGCTCACCAACCTCACAAGGGTTAGTAAGATAATCAACATTTTAAAATGCATGCAGAAACCTTTACAGAAGACTTTTTTTTTTTAAATTTTACTATGTTAGCATTTTTAGTTTTATTATATAAGCAGTAAGAAGGCAGGATGTCCCTTCTCAAGAAGCTTGAGAAACCGAAGCTAAGCGTATAGACAACCATAGTACAAGGTGGAAAATGTGAAATGACAAAAACAAATCTCAGAGTATAATGGGAACTCAGAGGCTCAGAAGATTCACTATCAGACATCTGATCTAGGTCTTAGACAATGGCAGAATTCCTATGTTTTGAGCCTGGGAGTGAAGATTGTATGTGCTCTGCCTCTGGTTTCCACATTTCTTTTAGTCAGCATGCAACTATCATATTGGTCTAGTATAGTCCAGGAGGTCAGATACATTGGATTCTAAAACTGGTAACAGCTTATTTGCCATCTACTTGCTTTGAAAATTTTTAAATACTGAAATAATTCTGAATGATTGAAGTGGTGACAGATTTCAAGTCTGCTATAAAGTACTATTTCACTTAATATAAAATAATTCAAAATAATTAACAAATACTTTTTTATAATAAGTAAACATAAGTTTTGTTAGATCCATTGTAAAATAAATGTCTAAACATTAAATGAAGAACCAAATAAGGCATCAGTAGAAGGAAATGAGTTATGTTTTTCTTTTAAAAAGGGTCTTAAAATCAATAGTTTTAAAAATTCTCAGAAAGCTTGATTTTTAAACAATTCATCAAAATTCTATTTTTTGAAAGACTCAGTTGGTCTATTTATCAGTGCTCTGAGGTGCTTGTTCTGCAGCGACATCTTATGGAGTTGGTTAGTGAGCACAACCATTTAATAATGCCTGGCAGCAGTGATCATTGTTCTAACAGATTTGATGCGAATCTGCTTGTGCTTTGAATGTGGAAGTAATTAAACTGATACGATGAGGACATTCTTTTCCTTTCCTGTTGTTGCTTATCTAAAATTTTCTTATCATGGCAACTGAATGATTTTTAAAGCACTCTAAAATATGTATTGAGATCTGAAATTCTCACAACATATTTCCAAGCTAGGATAGAAAGGGAGAAAGAAGCTGCTGAATAGTGAAATGAGTCAACAGTGAAGGATCACAGTACAGCTGGTGTTTGTTGGCAAGAGTTTCAACTTAAATTTTGTAGCAGTGCAAATGCTTCTATTATTATTGGCTTTTCCCACTGATTGTGATCACCAGGAGTGGGGGTGGGAGGGAGAAGAAAATAGGAAATTGAAGTATTTAAAACTCAGAGAAATAAACTGTGAAATTCCCTTTAGTACATAAATTTAGCTGTTTCTTCTTCCAAGTGTGTTCTTTTGACAGAATAACACTGTACTAAACTCTAGAAGAGGAAAAGTGATTCTGGTTTCTTATTTTATGACTGGATTTATATTCTCAAAAGAGATCTAGATGTGTAATCTTTTCACAATCTGCCAGAAGGAAAAATTCAATGACTTACAAATCATCTCTGAATTAATAATTTTCTACACTTTGTTTCATATTTACTATCAGATATGCTAAGAAGATAAAATTAACATAGGCAGAAGGCTTACACACAGAAAAATTTCACTCAATGTTGTTTAATATATGTAGAAAAAAGATAAAGATCAGTATAGGAGTACAAGCTGGTGCTAAGTAATTTCCATGTGGCTACAGCATTCGCAAAGAGGGAAAATTATCAAATATATGAGACAGAAAATTTTATCAAATCTTAATGTCAATGAATGATCATTATTTATATCAAACACAATGTTCTACCTGAACAAGAAGAGAAATTTCCATTGTGCATTTTGGAAAATTGTAGGCTGTATTATGAGAGGCATGGATAGTACACTCTTCTGGATAATGATTTTTGCCTCACACACAACTATAAGCCAATCAGATTTACTACCTTTAAGTGAATATTGGAAGAATTGCTAGAAACATAAAAATTAAAAGTCGGGTTGTGTTTGATGGTGGTGGGGAGCATGGTGACATTAATTCAAGTTATATGATCTTGAGGTAGCGATCACTCATCCAGGTGGACAAGTAGAGTAAGCAGTTAGCAACATGGAGCTGAATTTAAGGTATATGTGAGAAATCAGTCATATAGATTTGAGAATATGCCAAAGAAGAATGTCACATAAAGTGGACTGTGGTAAATTCTTAAAGGACATAATAGAGAAAGGGATGGTAATAGCATTCATAGCCTAAATAGTGGACTATGGCAGATAAGAAGTCTTTGCTGTATTTATTAATATTGCTTTTGTAAAAGTACCACACCATTAATTTGAAGATGATCTATCTCATACCTGAATTAGATTCAATACTTATAAGAAAATTTTGTTCCAACCCTGCAACATAAAGGTAACTACTTGTAGGAATAGAAGCTCATAAATGTTTATAGGCAAACTGACATCTCAGTATCCAGAAAATAAAGCGACTGTACACGTGGATGGTAGCCTATACCAAAGGGGCACATGCCACCAATATGACATCAATATAAGCAAATGGACTTTAAAGCTCTATAGATATTTAAACATGGAATTTTAACATATAAAATATTGCATGCCATTTAAATATACAGCTATTGATGACTAGGAGAATTTGGCTACCTTCTACCATTACTGTCCGGTGACTCAGATGGTAAAGAATCTGCCTGCAATGCAAGAGACCCAGGTTCAGTCCCTGGGTCCCCTAGAGAAAGAAATGACTACCCATTCCAGTACTCTTGCTTGGAGAATCCCACGGACAGAGAAGCCTGGTGGGCTACAGTCCATGGGGGTCACAAAGAGCTGGACACAACTGAGAAACTAACACACACATCCCATTATAAAAATCATAAGGAAAGTAGTATTTCACTGTGTGTGTGTGTGTGTGTGTGTGTGTGTGTGTATGAGTGCATGTTAGTAGCATATTTTGGCAACTGACCTTTTGTAAACTGTATATTTTAAAAATGTGGCCTCCTGATCACAGCTTATCTTTTAACTTTAAATATGTTTCTTATTTTTAATTAAATAAGTAAATTTATGTAAAATTATCATAAGGAAAAATAAGTTGGAGTAACAGGGAATATTGAAATACCTGAAGGATCTATATTGTTGTTTGAGTAAAAACAAGGCTTTACCACTAGCTTAGGGTATAGGTATAGGAATTTTTTTTTTTTTTTGAGAAGTACTATAAAATTGAATCAAATGGAGAAAAGTGACAGCATACTCTATGGCAAAATATTTTTTAAAAATAAATAGGAATGCAACTGGAAGCAACGCACATAAACTGATGGGTTCCAACATTCTGTTTCTAATTGACTAATTTCATATTAGCAGTTTTACATCTTTTCTTCTGATGTGAATCATCATGGGGGAAGAAAACAAGGCAAATGATTTCCTGGCTGAGAAAAACATCTTTGCTTCATTACATAATTTTAATTTGCTCTGGTTTCTATTCTGAACACTGAGAACTCAATAGAGGAAATGTTGCTTTTTAACACATAACTATGTTCATTTACATAACCATGTACATTTAACATGTTAAAAAGCCAACTTCCACCTCATCCCTTTTGTCACATCCTGCTTCCCCAAGCCTTTCAAAGTTGAAGTCTGTGATGCCTGTCAATGGAGATTCAGTCTTATTTGTTACTGAGAGACTCTTTTCAGGGAACATATTTGTATATATTCAGCACAGTCTCACAAAGTGAAGTCAAGTAAGCCTTAGGAAGTGTTACTACGAACAAAGCTAGTGAATGTGGTGGAATTCCAGCTGAGATATTTCAAATCCTAAAAAATAATATTGTTAGTGTGCTGCATTCAATATGCCAGCAAATTAGGAAAACTCAGCAGTGGACAAGGACTGGAAAAGGTCAGTTTTCATTCCAATACCAAAGAAGGCCAATAATGCCAAACAATGTTCAAACTATTACACAATTACATTTCACAGGCTAGCAAGTTAATTCTCAAAATCCTTCAAGCTAGGCTTCAACAGTACACGAACCAAGGATTTTCAAATGTACAATCTGGATTTAGAGGAGGCCAAGGAACCAGAGCTAAGAGTCAGACATGACTGAGCAACTTCACTTTCACTTTTCACTTTCACACATTGGAGAAGGAAATGGCAACCCACTCCAGTGTTCTTGCCTGGAGAATCCCAGGGACGGGGGAGCCTGGTGGGCTGCCGTCTATGGGGTCGCACAGAGTTGGACATGACTGAAGCGACTTAGCAGCAGCAGCAGCAAGGAACCAGAGACCAAATTGCCAATATCCATTGGATTATAGTAAAAGCAAGGGAATTCCAGAAAAACATCTACTTCTGCTTCATTGACTACACTAAAGCCTTTGACCATGTGGATCACAACAAACTGTGGAAGATTCTTAAAGTGTTGGCAATACCAGACCACATTTTCTGCAGTCAAAGTCACAGTATTTATCTAATTAGGGAGAAGTAAGCCACAAGTACCTATGATGTGTCTGGTACTAATATTAACACAAGCTCTAATAAGTGCTGCAACTTAAGAAGTGTTTATGATACATGGAAACTCATAGAACATTTTCCTATGAACAGGGCTAGGAGAACAAAAATTATGCTATTCCAGTTACAGGGAAAAGTCCCCAATAACAACTTAAAATTTAAATTGTTCCCTGGAGGCCTAGACACTGGGAATAAGGGAGAACTGGAAACAGATCAATCCTCACAGGGACTAACCCTCTGATTCCAATTACTTAATCCTTTACTTGATTAAAATGATTATTGCCTTTAGGCAAACAGGCTGGCAAAAGTAAATTTAATTAAACTTTTAAGGAAGAGATCATCATAGTACCTCAAATTTGCTCTACACTGCTACATTTTCAGTGATGGTTACCCAGGAGAAAAACCAACTAAGTATAGAGGAGACAAAAGTCACATAACCACAAATAAAGAGAAACCATGGATAACAGAAAGAATCCCAAAGGGATTCAGTGAATCGTGAACTTTACATCAACTAGGCTCAATGACTTCAAAAATATTAACAGAGAAGAATGAAAGTTTAGGAGAGCAGGATTCAAAAAGAAAAAGAAGAAAATGAAAATTCTACAGTGAAAAATGTATAAAAATTTGAAATAAGAGTTCAAATGACAGTGTAACAGCAGATTAACACAGTTGAGGAGAGAATAAGTTAGCTGGTCTGTAGGTCAGAAGAAGATATTAAAGTTGAATAACAGAGAAAAAAGAATAAATTATGATTAGTATAATGTACAGCAAAGAAGATATATTTAAGAATAAAAGTAGTATGACTCTTTTTAATGTTTTATTTTTTTGCCTATTCCAGTCCATTTTCTTTATTTTTTGTTTGTTAATTTAAATTTATTTATTTTAATTGGAGGCTAATTACTTTACAATATTGTATTGGTTTTGCCATACATCAACATGAATCCGCCACAGGTGTACACGTGTTCCCCATCCTGAACCTCCCTCCCCACACCATCCCTCTGGGTCATCCCAGTGCACCAGCCCCAAGCATCCTGTATCCTGCCACAAACCTGGACTGGCGATTCATTTCACATATGATATTATACATGTTTCAATGCCCTTCTCCCAAATCATCCCACATTTGCCCTCTCCCACAGAGTCCAAAAGACTGTTCTATATATCTGTGTCATTTTCACTGTCTTGCATACAGGGTTATCATTACCATCTTCCTAAATTCCATTATATGCATTCAGTTCAGTTCAGTTCAGTTCAGTCTCTCAGTCGTGTACGACTATTTGTGACCCCATGAATCGCAGCATGCCAGGCCTCCCTGTCCATCACCAACTCCAGGAGTTCACTCAGACTCACACCCATCAAGTCAGTGATGCCATCCAGCCATCTCATCCTCTGTCATCCCCTTCTCCTTCTGCCCCTAATCCCTCCCAGCATCAGGGTCTTTTCCAAGTAGTCAACACTTCGCATGAGGTGGCCAAAGTACTGGAGTTTCAGCTTTAGCATCATTCCTTCCAAAGAAATCCCAGGGCTGATCTCCTTCAGAATGGACTGCTTGGATCTCCTTGCAGTCCAAGGGACTCTCAAGAGTCTTCTCCACACCACAATTCAAAAGCATTAATTCTTCAGTGCTCAGCCTTCTTCACAGTCCAACTCTCACATCCATACATGACCACAGGAAAAACCATAGCCTTGACTAGACAGACCCTTATTGGCAAAGAAATGTCTCTGCTTTTGAATATGCTATCAAGGTTGGTCATAACATTTCTTCCAAGGAGAAAGTGTCTTTTAATTTCATGGCTGCAATCAGCATCTGCAGTGATTTTGGAGCCCCCCAAAAATAAAGTCTGACACTGTTTCCACTGTTTCCCCATCTATTTCCCATGAAGTAATGGGACCAGATGCCATGATCTTCGTTTTCTGAATTTTGAGCTTTAAGCCAACTTTTTCACTCTTCTCTTTCACTTTCATCAAGAGGCATTTTAGTTCCTCTTCACTTCCTGCCATAAGGCTGGTGTCATCTGCATATCTGAGGTTATTGATATTTCTCTCAGCAATCTTGATTCCAGCTTGTGTTTCTTCCAGCCCAGCGTTTCTCATGATGTACTCTATATATACGTTAAAAAAGCAGGGTGACAATATACAGCCTTGATGTACTCCTTTTCCTATTTGGAACCACTCTGTTGTTCCATGTCCAGTTCTAACTGTTGCTTCCTGACCTGCATACAGATTTCTCAAGAGGCAGGTTAAGTTGTCTGGTATTTCCATCTCTCAGAATTGTCCACAGTTTATTGTGATCCACAGAGTCGAAGGCTTTGGCATAGTCAGTAAAGAAGAAATAGATGTTTTCTGGAACTCTCTTGCTTTTTCCATGATCCAGTGGGTGTTGGCAATTTGATCTCTGGTTCCTCTGCCTTTTCTAAAACCAGCTTGAACATCAGGAAGTTCACGGTTCACGTATTGCTGAAGCCTGGCTTGGAGAATTTTGAGCATTACTTTACGAGCATGTGAGATGAGTGCAATTGTGTGGTAGTTTGAGCATTCTTTGACATTGACTTTCTTTGGGATTGGAATGAAAACTGACCTTTTCCAGTCCTGTGGCCACTGCTGAGTTTTCCAAATTTGCTGGCAATTTGAGTGCAGCACTTTCACAGCATCATCTTTCAGGATTTGAAAGAGCTCCACTGGAATTCCATCACTTCCACTAGCTTTCTTCGTAGTGATGCTTTCTAAGGCCCACTTGACTTCACATTCCAGGATGTCTGGCTCTAGGTGAGTGATCACACCATTGTGATTATCTAGGTCATGAAGATCTTTTTTGTACAGTTCCTCTGTGTATTCTTGCCACCTCTTCTTAATATCTTCTGCTTCTGTTAGGTCCATACTATTTCTGACATTTATCGAGCCCATATTTGCATGAAATGTTCCCTTGGTATCTCTAATTTTTCTTGAAGAGATCTCTAGTCTTTCCCATTCTGTTTTTTTCCTCTATTTCTTTGCTTTGATTGCTGAAGAAGGCTTTCTTATCTCTTCTTCCTATTCTTTGGAACTCTGCATTCAGATGCTTATATCTTTCCTTTTCTCCTTTGCTTTTCACATCTCTTCATTTCACAGCTATTTGTAAGGCCTCCTCAGACAGCCTTTTTGCTTTTTTGCATTTCTTTTCCATGGAGATGGTCTTGATCCCTGTCTCGTGTACAATGTCACAAACCTCATTCCATAGTTCATCAGGCACTCTATCCGATCGAGGCCCTTAAATCTATTTCTCACTTCCACTGTATAAGCATAAAGGATTTGATTTAGGTCATACCTGATTGGTCTAGTGGTTTTCCCTACTTTCTTCAATTTAATTCTGAATTTGGTAATAAGGAGTTCATGATTTGAGCCACAGTCAGCTCCTGGTCTTGTTTTTGTTGACTGTATAGAGCTTCTCCATCTTTGGCTGCAAAGAATATAATCAATCTGATTTTGGTGTTGAGCATTTGGTGATTTCCATGTGTAGAGTCTTCTCTTGTGTTGTTGGAAGAGGGTGTTTGCTATGACCAGTGCATTTTCTTGGCAAAACTCTATTAGTCTTTGCCCTGCTTCATTCCACATTCCAAGGCCAAATTTGCCTGTTACTCAAGGTGTTTCTTGACTTCCTACTTTTGCATTCCAGCCCCCTATAATGAAAAGGCATCTTTTTTGGTTGTTAGTTCTAAAAGGTCTTGTAGGTCTTCATAGAACCGTTCAACTTCAGCTTCTTCAGCGTTACTGGTTGGGGCATAGACTAGGATTTCCATGATATTGAATGGTTTGCCTTGGAAATGAACAGAGATCATTCTGTCGTTTTTGAGATTGCATCCAAGTACTGCATTTCGGACTCTTTTGTTGACCATGATGGCTACCCCATTTCTTCCGAGTGATTCCTGCCGGCATTAGTAGATATAATGGTCATCTGAGTTAAATTCACCCATTCTAGTCCATTTTAGTTCGCTGATTCCTAGAATGTCGACGTTTACCTTTGCCATCTCTTGTTTGACCACTTCCAATTTGCCTTGATTCATGGACCTGACATTCCAGGTTCCTATGCAATATTGCTCTTTACAGCATCAGACCTTGCTTCTATCACCAGTCACATCCACAACTGGGTATTGTTTTTGCTTTGGCTCCATCCCTTCATTCTTTGTGAAGTTATTTCTCCACTGATCTCCATAGCATATTGGGCACCTACTGACCTGGGGAGTTCCTCTTTTAGTATCCTATCATTTTACCTTTTCACACTGTTCATGGGGTTCTAAAGGCAAGAATACTGAAGTGGTTTGCAATTCCCTTCTCCAATGGACCACATTCTGTCAGATCTCTCCACCATGACCTGCCTGTCTTGGGTTGCCCTGTGGGCAGGGCTTAGTTTCATTGAGTTAGACAAGGCTGTGGTCCTAGTGTGATTAGATTGCCTAGTTTTCTGTGAGTATGGTTTCAGTGTGTCTGCCCTCTGATGCCCTCTGGCAACACCTACCATCTTACTTGGGTTTCTCTTACCTTGGGTGTGGGGTATCTCTTTATGGCTGCTCCAGCAAAGAGCAGCTGCTGCTCCTTGCCTTGGATGAGGGGTATCTCCACACCACCGCCCTTCCTGACCTTCAATGTGGGATAGCTCCTCTAGGCCCTCCTGCACCCGCACAGCCACAGCTCACTGTATTCATGTTTTTCCTGCTGGGTTACTTCACTCTGTATAATAGGCTCCAGTTTCATCCACCTCATTAGAACTGATTCAAATGTATTCTTTTTAATGACTGAGTAATATTCCATTATGTATATGTACCACAGCTTTCTTATCCATTCATCTTCTGATGGACATCTAGATTGCTTCCATGTCCTGGCTTTTATAGACAGTGCGGGGATGAACATTGGGGTACACGTGTCTCTTTCAATTCTGGTTTCCTCGGTGTGTATGCCCAGCACTGGGATTGCTGGGTCATAAGGCAGTTCAACTCCCAGTTTTTTAAGGAATCTCCACACTGTTCTCCACAGTGGCTATACTAGTTTGCATTCCCACCAACACTGTAAAAATGTTCCCTTTTCTCAACACCCTCTCCAGCATTTATTGCTTGTAGACTTTTGGATCGTAGCTATTCTGACTGGTGTGAAATGGTACCTCATTGTGGTCTTGATTTGCATTTCTCTGATAATGAGTGATGTTGAGCATCTTTTCATGTGTTTGTTAGCCATCTCTGTGTCTTCTTTGGAGAAATGTCTATTTAGTTCTTTTCCCATTTTTTGATTGGGTTGTTTATTTTTCTGGAATTGAGCTGCATAAGTTGCTTGTCTATTTTTGAGATTAGTTGTTTGTCAGTTGCTTCATTTGCTATTATTTTCAAGTATGCCTTTTAAAACTGCTTATTAAATATTTCACTGAGCTTATATAGCCAGTACAATAAGATCAAAAAAATGTGAATTGAGAAAGAAGTCATAAAAACCTCATTTTCATGTATGACATAAGGATATCGTGAGAAAATGCAAAAGAAAAGTAAGGTATTAGAATTAATACATACGTTATAAAAGATATGCAAGACCTTTCATGTAAGATCAATATAAAAAAATTAAAAATAGAACTTATATAGCTACCACCACAATATCATAAAATTATAAAATATTTAGGCATAAATTTAACTGTAAACATACAAAACCTTTACACAGAAAATTTTAAAACAATATTGAGAGATTTGTTAAAAAACATATAATTGAAACAATCTAAGTTGTAAGTTGGACAACTCAATTTTTGAAAAAAAAAAAAATCCCAAACTGATTAATGGATTCAGTGCATTTCTTATTAAATTTCTAGCAATTTTTAAATGGAAATCAATATTGATTCAAATTTTACCTTAAAACACAAAGCTGGATAAACTGAAAGAATAAAGTACGTGGACTTTACCTACTAGGTTTCAAGACTTCGTAAGTAAACACCCTAAGGCAGATTTTTCAACCATGTCATGGTTGATATTGTGGGTAGAATAACTTGTTTTGGGAAGTGGTCTTGTGACTAATGAATGAGTTCCCACATCCCTGTCTTGTACCCTCTGTATGCCAATAGTAACTACCATCTCAATTTGTTACATACATAAAGTTAAAAGATATTGCCAAATGTCCCCTGAAAGACAGGACAAAAATCACCTTTGGTGAAAAACTACTACCCTAGAAACTGCAGGTGTTTATGCAGCAAAAGCCATGTACAGGGATGTTCATAATATTCTTGCTTATGTTCAATGCTCATGTTATCCAAAAATGTAAGGTACAAAAATCCATAAACATTAGAAGGGATAAAATTTATGTATAACTGAATTCCATAAAACATGACATTAAGCTGATTTCAATTATACATATGTAGGGCATCACCAACTTGATGGATATGGGTTTGAGCAAGCTCTGGGAATTGGTGAAGAGCAGAAAAGTCTGGTGTGCTGCAGTCCATGGGGGGCACAAAGTGTCAGATACAACTGAGCAAAAGACTGAACTGATACAAATATATTGCACAATATAATATTTAGAGAAATTAGCCAGATCAAAAGAATACCTTCTCTATGACTTCATTTATATAAATTTCAAGCACAGGTAAAACTAATATATAGTCCTCAAAGTTAGTGTAGTGCTTATCCTCGTAGGGGAAGGAAGGAAGAAAGGTTATAGCTTACAATAAGGTATTCTTGAGCTGCTGCTAATGCTCTCTTTTTTATCTGTATTTTTAGTATCTTGATTGTTTTTTATTAGTACTTCAAGCTTTACAATTATTATTTGAAGCCCTCTGTATGATATATATGAATTCAATAAAACTTTAAAAATTTCCAACTTAATCAAAAATAAGAAAAAAATAGAATAGATTGGAAAAATAGAAAAATAATTTTTAAATTATATGCATATATAAACAGAACTATAACAATAATTGTATTAAATGTGCCTGAAACAAATTTATCAGTTAAAACCAAGTTTTTTATATTTAAATAGTAAAACATGTAGTTTATAACAGTGACACATCTAAAAAAAACTAATAAAAATATATATGTTGTAAAACAATGAAAAAATAAGTCAGATTGCATTCAGTTCAGTTCAGTTGCTCAGTCATGTCCGACTCTTTGCAATCTCATGAATTACAGCACGCCAGGCCTCCCTGTCCATCACCAACTCCTGAGGTTCACCCAAACTCATGTCCATCTAGTCGATGATGCCATACAGCCATTTCATCCTCTGTCATCCCCTTCTCCTCCTGCCCCCAATCCCTCCCAGCATTAGTGTCTTTTCCAATGAGTCAACTCTTCGCATGAGGTGGCCGAAGTACTGGAGTTTCAGCTTTAGCATCAGTCCTTCCAATGAACATCCAAGACTGATCTGCTTTAGGATGGGCTGGTTGGACCTCCTTGCAGTCCAAGAGACTCTCAAGAGTCTTCTCCAACACCACAGTTCAAAAGCATCAATTCTTCAGCACTCAGCATTCTTCACAGTCCAATTCTCACATCCATACATGACCACTGGAAAAACCATAGCCTTGACTAGATGGACCTTTGTTGGCAAAGTAATGTCTCTGCTTTTTATTTTTTTATTTTATTTTATTTTTTTAATTTTTTATTTTTTTTAAATTTTAAAATCTTTAATTCTTACATGCGTTCCCAAACATGAACCCCCCTCCCACCTCCCTCCCCACAACATCTCTCTGGGTCATCCCCATGCACCAGCCCCAAGTAAGCTGCACCCTACGTCAGACATGGACTGGCGATTCAATTCTTACATGACAGTATACATGTTAGAATTCCCATTCTCCCAAATCATCCCACCCTCTCACTCTCCCTCTGAGTCCAAAAGTCCGGTATACACATCTGTGTCTTTTTTCCTGTCTTGCATACAGGGTCGTAATTGCCATCTTCCTAAATTCCATATATATGTGTTAGTATACTGTATTGGTGTTTTTCTTTCTGGCTTACTTCACTCTGTATAATTGGCTCCAGTTTCATCCATCTCATCAGAACTGATTCAAATGAATTCTTTTTAACGGCTGAGTAATACTCCATTGTGTATATGTACCACAGCTTTCTTATCCATTCATCTCCTGATGGACATCTAGGTTGTTTCCATGTCCTGGCTATTATAAACAGTGCTGCAAAAATTGAAAGCATTTCCCCTAAAGTCAGGAACAAGACAAGGGTGTCCACTTTCACCGCTACTATTCAACATATTTCTGGAAGTTTTGGCCACAGCAATCAGAGCAGAAAAACAAATAAAAGGAATCCAAATTGGAAAAGAAGAAGTAAAACTCTCACTGTTTGCAGATGACATGATCCTCTACATGGAAAACCCTAAAGACTCCACCAGAAAATTACTAGAGCTAATCAATAAATATAGTAAAGTTGCAGGATATAAAATCAACACACAGAAATCCCTTGCATTCCTATACACGAATAATGAGAAAGTAGAAAAAGAAATTAAGGAAACAATTCCATTCACCATTGCAACGAAAAGAATAAAATACTTAGGAATATATCTACCTAAAGAAACTAAAGACCTATACATAGAAAACTATAAAACACTGATGAAAGAAATCAAAGAGGACACTAATAGATGGAGAAATATACCATGTTCATGGATCGGAAGAATCAATATAGTGAAAATGAGTATACTACCCAAAGCAATTTACAAATTCAATGTCTCTGCTTTTTAATATGCTATTTGTATTGCATTAGGAAAAGCTAAAGCAGGTTAGATCTTAAAATAGAGAGCAGTATTAGAGGGCTACATATATAAAATTATAGCATGCAGTTTATAACAAAAATAAAAACACTAATGAATCTGGACTATATAAAGCAAAAACTTGAAAACTACAAGGAGAAAGAGATGAATCAACAACTCTCTGAATAATTAAATGAACCAGATCAGTAAAAACAATAGAAACAACAGAAGTGACAACTCTAATGTACTAGATATATGTAGAGAGAACACTACACCTATGAACTACAAAATATATATTCAAGTATACAAGGTATATTTATGCAAATAACCCTCATGGTATTATTTAGTGAAGACATGGAATCTATAATGGATCACCATATAGAGTAAATTTTTAACAACGTTGTCATATAGATAAAATCTACACTCGTATGTAAAAGTTCTAGTATATGTAGCATACTAGGTATTCAATAATTGTTGCTCTTCTTTAATATAGCATTTTTACTTGCCTGTTTGTGTATGGCTCTGCATTGGCAATGAAGACATGAAACCTGATGTGGAATCAGCAGAATTTTGAACTCTTTGACTTGAAATTCTAATGATTATTTTATGATCTTTATGGTTGAAGTAGGTTTTCTTTTTTGGACGTCTAAGGCAGATTTTGCCGTATCTTATAATCACCACTTCCTTTTTGTTCCATAGTCATGATTCATTCATGCTTAAAATTAGGTTTGCAAAATCTGTATCTTCTTTCCATTTGTTATCACAATTGATTTCCATTTCCTTCTGCATGCTATAGTGGGAATAATACAGGTCATGGATTCAGAATATAGATTTGCATCCTGGTTCTATCAATAGTTAACTCTGACCCCTCATCAAGAAAATATACTGCTGTTAAAAGGGTTAGACTATATCATGACTGTTAAACTGTACCTTGTCAATCATAAAGCCAAACAAAATTAAGATTACTGACTTTCACTATCAGGATCTTTACCTTACTATAGGAGTATGGCTGTCAAAAGTAAATTCCACTTCTTCCAATATGACTGGATTGACTTATGGAGAACTAAAAGAATTACTCAAAATAATTAGTTCTCTTCAATTTACATCATTATTACTAATTTGAGATATTCATATTAAAATTTTGAGAGGCTTATAGGGTTGTCAAGTGTTTGAAAATAACATTTTTTCCGTCTAATTATGTTTATGACATAAGTGTAAGAATTCAGTGTCTTATGACAAATACCAGAGTGGATGAGATTTACATCTTTGAATTCAAATCATTTGATCTCTATCCAAAATAATGTAGACATAGATATTTATTATATATTGAGATAAAAACAGCAACTAAGATGTGTCCTGGCATCGTTGAATACACATTTATCAGTAATGGCTATATTCTTGCAATCCTTGCTTCTTGGTCAAAAAGATAAGTTACAAGAACTCTCTTTGTATGTAGACTGAATCAGTAGTTTAGAAGAATATTGGCCTACAGGATGAAATACAACTCTTAAGTTGTGAAATTTTACAATGAATTTTTCCAGCAAAAATATCTAGTTCTTTTCAATAATGTATATTTAAACTTTCCTATATGTACTCCATTCTTTGAAAAAATGTACCTTCAAATTTTAAATAGCTAAAACTCATCTTCTTTGAAATAACTTGTATTTTAAACAAATAATCCGCTTACCTGTTTGCAATTTGTTTCTAAAGCTAATTTGACCAGTGTTAGGCTAAAGACTAGACAGGCTAGACTAGCAAAACTTATCATTTTACGTTCTTATCCCTGTTCCCATCTCTGTTCTCTTTTCTATCAGTTTGCAGAGAAAAAGAGAGAAAAATGACTCAAAATTTTTTCACCTAGTGTTTTATCTTTTTTGGGAACTAGACACTGGAGCCTCTGTGGCCTCAGGGATAACTTAAATAATGACAGTAAGTACTGAAGGCAGAAGCTTGGGAAATTTCATGACTACACAACCTTCCCTATGTGGTATGAATCAACCAAAAATCCAGGTAAAGTTGGAGGCTTTCACAAAGATTTTATCAGCCAAATTTAGTCTCTAAAAGTATCTCCTTTTCATTGAAACTGCACTGAGCACGCTGAAAGTATAGGGATCAGCACTTGAAGAACATGAAAAAATCACCTCTTCATCATTTTTTTGTTTTTGATACCGTTGCCTCTCCCCCTTTTTTACACTAGAATTTTATATTCTTTATGATTTGGATTTAAAGAAACCATGGCACTTGGATCCCTCCCTCAGGTGTAGCCTCCAGAAACACTGAGAATTAACTTCAAGTGACAAGTCCAACAGGGAAACATGAAAAGATAGGTTGGTGCATGGGAAACACAATGCTAAAGGAAAAGCTCACCTTGCATATTACAGAATGAAAAGGAGCTAAACTTTTGTTTAATTTTGGAATATAAATGGTTGAATTCTAGATGCTTTTCTGATAAACTATGATTGCTTTCTATTTTTCCAAGGCCCTAAAAATTATAATAAAAATAACAACTTGTGAGTATGGTGGTGTTTTAGGCCCCTGCTGCATAGTATAAAACAAACAAACAAAGAAAAAAAAAAAAACACTGAGATTAAATGGAAGACAAAAGTTCTATTATCAGCCTAACCTGAAACAGGCCATATGACCTGGGAAAGTAACTTAATCTTTATGAACTATTACTATACCTATAAATGAAGTCAGGGTAAGGACTAGGCAAATTCCTGGGAGTGAAAGATCAAAATACTCACCAACTTCTCTTTCCCCTTACAAGTTGGCACTCCATTTTATACTTCCCCTTTTCCAATACTTTACTGGAGAATTATTCGAGGTTTGTCACTGAATTTTCTCTTTATGCATTTCTTCCTCATCCCTTGAGATGTGGATTATTCACTTCGCTGAAACTGTACTCCTGATAGTGTTCCATGAAAGATCCTTCCTCACGATCCTCAGATTATTTTTAATTTGGGCTTTAAAGATTTTTTTTAAATACAGTGGTTACTTTTGTTCTGCCCTGCTTGCTAAGTCACTTCAGTCATGTCCGACTCTTTGCAACCCCATGGATCATATGCTGCCAAGCTTCCCTGTCCATGGGATTCTCCAGGCTGTATCCTTCATTTTACACATATCCACTATTATATTTTAGGCATCTTTGACTACAGCTTAATTACTTACCTTTATCACTCCTACATCTCCTAGAAATGTGGCCGGCATTAATAATTACTGGTTGAATCCTTACTGTTGGACTCTGTGGGTCTTACTATTTTGGACAACTGGGCTTAAGTGGTACATGCAGAATCCTAATAATAATAATAATAATAATAATAAAAGTAATTTTGCTGATATAATAAATATGTTCTTTACATATAATATGATCTATAGCTTATTATAATTTTCTAGCATTCTGCTTATTTAGAAGAAATGTAAAGTGGTTATTATAATGGAGATCACTAAATCTGTGATATTACATATGTTGTTCTTAGTTGCTCAGTCGGGTCTGACTCTTTGAGACCCCATGGACTATAGCTTGCCAGGTTCCTCTGTACATGGGGATTATCCAGACAAGAATATTGAAGTGGGTTGCCATGCCTTCTTCCAGGGGATCTTCCCAACCCGGGGATTGAACTCAGGTCTCCCACATTGCAGGAAGATTCTTTACCATCTGAGCCAGCAGGGAAGCCCAAGGATACTAAAGTGAGCAGCCTATCCCTTCCTTAGGTGATCTTCCTGACCCAGGAATTGAACTGGTGTCTCTTGTATTACAAGTCAATTCTTTACCAGCTGACTATCAAGGAAGCCCTGTGATATGATGGGCTATATAATATAGCTTTTACCAAAAACTAAAATATTGTATTTAATACTCAAAAAAGTCAAAGAAATTCTTTGCATAATAATAGCAGAAAATAAAAAACAATTGCTGAGATGCAAAGGGATGGCATATACTTTCAATGTACTTGCATGGTCAGAAGAGTGTGTCAGTTAACTGTCAGAAATGAATGGAATTCTCTAATCATAGAAGTGATAGCTCAAAACACTCATATACCATTAAGAAGACAATAGGGTGAGAGTTAAGATTAAAAGCCTTTGCCTTGTATTCACATCCATCAAAAGAGTAATGGGATCAAATTTTAGCAGTTAGTTTATATATTCATTGGAGTTAGCTAAGTTTGACCGGGTCTTCTGAGAATGTATTAGTTACTCAGTCATGTCTGACTCTTTGTGACCCTGTGGACTCTAGCCCACCAGGCTCCTCTGTCCATGGAATTTTCCAGGCCATAATACTGGAGTGGGTAACCTTTCCCTTCTCCAGAGGCTCTTCCCAACCCAGGGATCAAACCCAGATCTCCTGCATTGCATGCAGATTCTTTACCACCTGAGCCACCAGGGAAGTTCCAGGTCCTCTGAGAAACAAATGCCAAGAAGAAAGTACTTTTCAAGGTATTTATTGGGTAAGATGCCCGTAAAGGTAAAAGGCAGATATAGGCAGGCGGAACCTTCTGAGTTAGGTCTGACACCTGCCAGTCCATGTCTGACGTAGGGTGCAGCTTGCTTGGGGCAGGTGCATGGGGATGACCCAGAGAGATGTTGTGGGGAGGGAGGTGGGAGGGGGGTTCATGTTTGGGAACGCATGTAAGAATTTAAGATTTTAAAATTTTTTTAAAAAAAAATAAATTAAAAAAAAAAATAAAAAAAAAATAAAAAAAAAAAAGAAAATGGGAAGCAAGTGGGATCTTGTAGAGAGAAGCCTCAGGCTGTAGTACAGCTCTGAGAAAGTCTCACCCAAGAAGCTGAGAGTGCAGTGCCAAGATTTCTCATTAGAGGAGCCCTGCATAAGGCAGGAGTGCTCACAATCTGGTGCCCTATGGTGCTCAGTCATCGGCTGGAAGCTGCTTGGGCATGGCCTTGCTGTGAATGCTGTGGCAGAACTAAAGGTGCAGAAGCTGGAGACTTTTTAAAGGGAGCAGCAGCTTTTGTCTAACGGCATTCTGAGTGATGTACCCTCATGAACGCCACAGCAGAAAAATCACAAATCTAATATGCGACGAACTTGTTCTGATCTGTTCAGAATCATGCCATCTCTGTACACATCAGTTTTTCTCTCTACATGAATTCATGAAAGAAAATAAATGTCTGGGTATCTGATGCTAATGGATCATAGATAGAAACGCCTGTTGGTACATTGCAGTCTGGCTGTGTCATCAACAGAGAAATAACAATATGGGAAGGAATAAAGCGGAAAATTTCTGCACAGTCTTCTTGTGATGTGATTGGAGAGAACTGTATTTGTCAGAGAATAATTAAACAGGTTAAGAATCCTTAGCAAAGCCAGAGAATATTTTCATTCCTAGAGGGAGACAAAGTCACTCAGAGTTAAGAAGAGACCTAGTGGAAGAAAGATTTCAGCTTACATTCAGCCCTTAGAATAAAACCCAAGCACTTTACCTTGGTTTACACTTGCTTTCATTTTTGCCTATATTTCACTGTTGCTTTTTTTTTTTCTCTTACAACAATAAGTTGAAAACCACTCTATTTTGATTTTGTTTTTACTTTCTCAAACACTGAAAGCTTTCTTCTACCCTAGAGATTTTGCATAATTATCTCCTGTTTAGAATATCTTCCCAAGGTTTTTCACTGACTCTGGCTCCTTTCCATCAAATAGATCTTTGAGAACTGCCTTGAAAACCCTCTGAAAGGAGATAGCCCACCCTCCTTGTCTTCATCATTGTAACATGTGAGCCACCTTCATAATGATTTATATTATATAGTTATGCATGTTCATATTATCTTTATATAGGACTTTATGATCCATTAGGGCAGTGACAATATGGTTTTGTGTACTTATTTCACAAAGTCATAGCATAGGAATACATATTTGTGGGAGAACTATTTAATGGACATATTTGCAGAAGAACTATTTAATGGAATATACAAATGTCTATATACATCAACATTGTTGATATGCATCACAAAATTCACAACACTGCCTCCAGAAAGATTATAAAATTTTATATTCCTTGCATCAGTTTAAAAGAGCTTGTGTTTTCCTCTTCATTAACAAAGGATTTTATGACAACGTGAACGTGAAGTCACTCAGTTGTGTCCGACTCTTTGCGACCCCAAGGACTATAGCCTACCAGGCTCCTCTGTCCATGGGATTTTCCAGGCAATAGTACTGGAGTGGATTGCCATTTCCTTCTCCAAGCAATCTTATGACTTAAAAGAGTTGTTTAAAGAAATGAAAACAACATTCACTGTTTTTTAGATTTATCTTAAATTCTAGTCAGGCTGAACATGAAGGGTGATAACATTTGTATTTCTTTCACTGTAAACTATCTGTTCATGTTTTCTCCATTTTTGGATAGACTCCTACATATATATATGCATGTACATATATATGTATGTGCGTGTATATATATATATATATATAATGTACAATTTAAATGAAATATATCTATAAAATTTATCTAAAACCACAAGATAGTTCCGGAATATCTACTTCTGCTTTATTCACTATGCCAAAGTCTTTGACTGTGTGAATCACAACAAACTGTGGAAAATTCTTCAAGAGATGGGAATATCAAGCCACCTTTCCTGTCTCCTGAGCAATCTGTATGCAGGCCAAGAAGAAACAGTTAGAACTGGACATGGAACAGCAGACTGTTCAAATCAGAAAAGGAGTATGTAAAGATTGTATACTGTCACCTTGCTTATTTAACTTATATGCAGAGTATATAATGGGAAATGCTGAGGTGGATGAAGCATAAGCTGAAATCAAGATTACTGGGAGAAATATCAATAACCTCAGATATGCAGATGACACCACCCTTAAGGCAGAAAGCAAAGAAGAACTAAAGAGCCTCTCGAAGTAAGAGAAAGAGGAGAGTGAAAAAGTTGGTTTAAAATTCAACATTTAGAAAACTAAGACCATGATATCTAGTCCCATCACTTCATGGCAAATAGATGGGGAAACAATGGAAACAGTGACAAAATTTATTTTTGGGGGTTCCAAAATCACTGCAGATGGTGTCTGCAGCCATGAAATTAAAAACACATTTGCTCTTTGGAAGAAAAAGTATGACCAATCTAGACAGCACAATAAAAAGCAGAGGTATTACTTTGCCAACAAAGGTCCATCTAGTCAAAGCTATGGTTTTTCCAGGAGTCATGTATGGATGTGAAGTTGGACTATAAAGAAAGCTGAGTGATGAAGATCTGATGCTTTTGAACTGTTGGGGAAGACACTTAAGAGTCCCTTGAACTGCAAGGAGATCAAATCAATTAATCCTAAAGGAAATCAGTCTTGAATATTCATTGGAAGGACTGATGCTGAAGCTGAAAATCTATGCTTTGCCCACCTGATGCAAAGAATTGAGTCATTGGAAAGGACCCTGGCACTGGGAAAGATTGAAGGCAGGAGGAGAAGGGGACGACAGAGGATGAGATGGTTGGATGGCATCACTGACTCGATGGACATGAATTTGAGAGTTGTTGGTGGACAGGAAAGCCTGGCATGCTGCAGTCTATGGGGTCACAAAGAGTAAGACATGACTGAGCGACTGAATTGAAAACCACAAGAAAGAAAGAATGATCATTATATGACATGGAAAACTATCCATGACGTATTGAAATAGAATTTGGTTGTTATTCAGAAAGAAAGAAATAAAAGAAACCCATCAACAAAGCCCTCACATAAAAACTTATTCTTCTGAAATTTTTAAAAATGTTGAGTGCTTTTGACACATGCCTAAATTTCTGTAGTATCCAGTGGACAACACTATCTTAAATGATTGAACTGAAGTGATTTTCTGTATTGTTGTGGCAAACAAAATGAAACAAAAAAGTTCTATATAAAGCAATGATGCATGTAAATAATGAGCAGATTGCTTAAAGCAATGTGAAAAGTGCTTGTATTTTTCTGGACTTTGATTTCTTTCTTTGAACTTTCAAATTTGGCTAGTTTCTTCTCCACACTTCCTGCTAAACCTATCCCAGAATCTCAATCACTCACCTTCTCAAGGTGTGTAACTTATTCTCAGTCCCCAAATTTGTTGGATGTTTGAAAAACTGAGATTAAAAACACATTTACAGCTTGTGTCTCAAACTTTTACTTTACTTTGAGGCAAGCTGTCTTTTTTACAAAGCCACTATCAATATGTACTATATAACAGGGGTTTCAAAATGTGATATGTGGTCCTATGGGATTCCTGAGAGATTTTAGAAGACTTTGCTTGCATTCATGCTTGGTAGCTTACTCATGTCCTCTGTGCATGGGATTCCCCAGGCAAGAATACTGGAATGGGTTGCCATTTCCTTCTCCAAGGGACCTTCCCAACCCAGAGATCAAACTGGCATCCCCTAAATTGCAGGCAATTTCCTCCATGACAGGCAGGTTCTTTACTTACTGAGCCACCAGGGAAGCTCAGATGATCTTGAAGTTACAACATTTTTAAAAATTTTATTTATTTATTTTAATTGGATACTAATTACTTTACAATATTGTAGTGGTTTTGCCATACATTGACATGAATTAGCCATGGGTGTACATGTGTTCCCCATCCTGAACTGCCCTCCCACCTCCCTCCCCATCCCATCCCTCTGGGTCATCCCAGTGCACCAACCCTGAGCACCCTGTCTCATACATAGAGCCTGGACTGGAGATCTGTTTCGCATATGATAATATACATATCTATTCTCTCAAATCATCCCACCCTCGCCTTTTATATCTAGACTAAGAACCTCTTTGCCTATTTTTATTCTCTTATACTGTGCTGCAATTTACACTGATGAGACAAAAATAATAATGTATAAATTCACCAGCATCTTAGTATAAATCATAGTCACCAAGCTGTACTAACCGTCACTGTGCTCTTTACCATCATACACACACACACATGCACACACACACAAATTACATGCCAAGAATATGCTTGATGAATTATTAAAAAGTGTTCCTTTGATTAAATCTTAACTCTTGAGTACATGTATATATTCAGGGTAATGAAGTGGGAAGTATTCCAATAGCACTTTTACCATACACTTAAGTATGATAGTTGTCCAAGAAAAAAAAGAAAAAAACACTATGCAATTACTTGAGTTGTAAACTGAGCTAGCTGTTTCTTTCATAGAATTTTTCTTGAAAAAATTAACAAATTATTCATTCTTGAATATGGGATCAGTATTATATCAGAAGTGAATGAAATGAGCCTACACTTCCAGTAAACAATTGAGAATTTGTTACTTGTGATACAATTACAGCTTTGTATCAACCAATATGAGCTTGACATCTTTGCACACATAAAGATTCTTCTGATGAGGTCAGTGGCAATATTAATGAAAGTGGTATTTTGATATTACATAATGAAATGTGCCAACATTTGAAAGGTCTGTATAACTTACAGAACAAATATTTTCAAGATGACCAAGACATAATATTACAAAATTATGATGGACACCAAGATCCATTCTAAGTTCATGACAGGCCAATAGATTTTAATAGGCAAAATTATGAAAAGCTCATTGATAAGAGTTCCAGATTCAACATTAAATTTGCTTTAATATCATTAATATTTAGTGTAGTATTGCAGGAAAGTATGTTATCTACAAAAATAAATTATAGTATCACTTTCTTTTTCAACTATATGTGAATGTATTTCCCTCCTGTATTCAATCCATACAACATATTAAATGCAGAAGCACATAGGAGAATTCAGTTGTTTTCTATTGAACCAGATGCAAAATTGCGAAAGTGTAAAAGAGTATTGAGCTTCCCTGGTGGTTCAATGCTAAAGGATCAGCCTGCCAATGCAGGAGATGCAAGTTAAATCCTTGGGTCAGGAAGATACCCTGGAGAAGGAAAGAGCAACCCACTCCAGTATTCTTGCCTGGGGAAGTCCCATGGACAGAGTAGCCTGGCAGGGCTACAGTCCGTGTGGTCATAAAAGAGTTGGACATGACTCAGTGACTAAGAAACAGCAGTTTCACTCTTCTCACTGTTTTTTGTTTGTTTATTTTGTAAAATGTGGTTGCTTTGTATAGAAAAGATGTTAATACAATGAGTTTATTGTAGTTACTTTAAAATAAATACATAATTCTAAATGTTCTTAGTTTTCATTTTAAACCAGTAATTATAAATATGTATAGTCTACATAAATAAATGTGTAACAATATGAGCTTTACGTATATAAATTTTGTTGTGAGACATAAAGTTTGAGGATCGCTGTGCCAAAGAATTCTCTTCAATCACTACCCTCACTGTAGCCAATTTTACATTTGAAGCTCTACTTTGGGCAAAATGAGATAATTGCATATTTTGTTTCTGCTTCTAAATCTAGATTGGGTTTGTCTTATTCTTTCCCCATCTCCTAGCATTGTCTAGCATTGTCTGAGACTAGATAAGTAAATCTGCCTATTTTCTGGAAAAAAAAAAAAAAAAAGAAAGTGTTGGGAGTAACTCTTCTGTAGGTATATAAAGGTCCATAGATAAACATAGGTGATCAATATCTTTGAGCTTTGTCAACATGCCTTTTGTCTATCTCTCAAATGGTTAGGAACTTAGGTGAGAAAGGGATATGCTGGTGATTCAGCTGGGTTGTACCCCAACATTTGTCACATTAGTTGGGAATATTGGTAAGTAATTGGGAGAACAATACATAGGTGGAAGGGCTGAGGTTTCCTTCAGGTGTAGCCACTATACATAGTTTGGGCATTAGTGGTCATGTTGTGAGCATGGTCCTAGGGGGTCTTTGATCTGTGTATTCTACTGGTGAGCATGTTATACAACATGATTACTTTTAACTTCTGAGTCTTTGGCTTGTGGCTCTAAATCTAACATCATATGGAATCTCTTCTTATCAACCTGGTACTCATTATAAAAATTCTATTTATAGGCTGATTTCTGTTTTATTAAGGGTTGTGTACATCTGAAGCAAGCACATGGACCTAAAATTGTACCTGGATTTCAATAAAGAACAGGGGCTTAGCAACAGTGAGCCTCAGGATGCTGGTTGTTGCAGCTTGACCTCAACAAGACAGGAGCTGGTCTTCCTAGCCAAGATCACCTTATAAAAAACATACCTTTCTGAAGAGACCTTAGGGTCCAGACTGCCGCAGCTTCACTTTGAACTTCAAGGGTTCATGGTTCAGCTTTTCTTGGTTGTGGCAATGATTCAATTATATAAGGAAGGCCAGAGTTAGGTTGAAAGGCAGGTTTTAAGCGTGATGCTCTGTCTTGTCCTATTGCACATCTCACAGGGCTTCCATTCTAGGTCAACATTGTTGCTTGAGCTTCAACCATTATATGCAAGTTGTCAGCTGGAAGAAATCAATGAGGGCCACATCTCCCCTCATTAAGGATACTTCTCAGAAGCCACATATTGCATTTCCATTCCAATCCCACAACTCAGATGTTCACATGGCCACAGTTTTCTGTAAGGTAGACTGGTACTCTCTTTTTCCAGGCCTAGATGAAAATCAGGGGTGATGGTTTAGTCTGTAAATAGTGTCCAACTCTTGATACCCCATGGACTATAGCCCTTCAGGAATTCTCCAGGCAAGAATACTGGAGTGGGTTGCCATTTCCTTCTCCAGGGAAACTTCCCAATCCAGGAATCGAACCCAGGTCTCCTGCATGCAGGCAGATTCTTTACCGTCTGAGCTATGAGGGAAGCCCCCCAAATCAGGGGACCTAATACTAATTAAAGAGACAAAAATGGATATAGAGACAACGAACAGTTTCTGCTGCATCTATGTATACAAAAAAGAAACAAACCCTCTGGTAGCACAATTTATTAAAAAATTCAATTTTTCACATTAAAAAAAAATAATGTCTCTTCATATACAGTCCTTTAGACATGGGACAAGCAAAACAAATAGATCCTTCTTTTCCTGTGTTCTTTAGCAACATTCCATCTTGCACATTGTACTAATTTCTATGATACTTCTAGTTCTAAGTTGTCTGTGCCAAGCATAGGTGGGAAGTGCTATATCAGCTACCCAAATTCTGTTTCTTTTTCTAAGTATCTTTTTGAAGTGCCTTGAGGTCAAAAGAAAAAATTCTAGGGAGATTAAATGTGTCTTATCCTCTAGCTCCAGAGGCACCATCATACTATACAATCTCGATGACTGTGAAATTTAATTACTTTTGCCTTCACTGTGGCTTGGTATTTTGTGATACATATTGGCCCCATGGATGCAAGATCTGTATATTTAATGAACCAACAATTTTAAAAGAAAATAGTTCTTATTATAAAGGCTGCATGTCCTTTCTTAAGTAAATATACAGAAACAATTCATTTTTTAAAAATTCAAAGTGAAAAGGCAATTTTGAAGGTCTCTCTAACAACTTGAGGTTCTCTATGTCTAGGACATAAGTTTGAGGGAAGTGTCTATATCCATAACTGGGGAAAAGATGTGGAGTGGTATCCATTGAGGGATGTCAGTCTCAAAATAACAGAAGGTGATAGAGGGCAGGGAACAGTAGCTGTGAAAAGTCTGGAGCACATTCCTGACTGGAAAGACTCAGGTTGAATTTGTGAATGAGATATTATTTTCTTGGGCATATCAGAAATATTTAACTAGGAAAACTAGTAAACCAAATACCCTGCAATAAATTATTCATTGACTATTTCACATATGCCACTTGTCCCCTAAGCTCCCACATGTACAGCGATGAAATGGGCAAAGGCTCTGTCCTTAAGGATATTATATTCTCATGTGTAAATTCCACAGTAAAACAGGATAAGGTTTTGAAAAGTCACAAATGGGATGTTTATTGGAAATTTAGCATGATCAAAAGTTGGGAATCAAAGGAAAATGGAAACAAATGGCAAAAAGAGATTAGAATATGGGGTCAAAGTTAGCTTGCTGGTGCATGCTTATTGGAGCATATGAATGGAGCACAAGAAACTAATCACCAGGTTGCTACTTCCCTAGGGGTACTGTCCCTTAGGCTGAGAATATTCTTAAATTATATCACATAAAAAAGAAAAACAATAGGAGACTGTAACTCTGCATTAAAAAAAAATTTAGAATTGGAGTGGCTCAGAGGTTAAAGCATCTGCCTGCAAGGTGGGAGACCTGGGTTCGATCCCCTGGAGAAGGAAATGACAACCCACTCCAGTATTCTTGCCTGGAGAATCCCATGGACAGTGGAGCCTGGTGGCCTAAAGCCCACGGGGTCGCAAAGAGTCGGACACGACTGAGCAACTTCACTCACATCACCATTATCCTTACAGACTATGTAATGGCAGGCTTAAATTTTGTGGAGTTTAATTTCCAGTCAAAGGATATCTATGGAGCATGTACTCTATGAAAACCAATGTGTATATATCTAAGAATACAACATTGATAAAATGTTTTATCTATCCTCAAAGAACTGAGAGTATGATAAGAAGGGGAAGAAAGAAAGAAAGTGAATTCGTTCAGTCATGTCCGACTCTTTGTGGCCCCATGGACTGTAGCCTACCAGGCTCCTCCCTCCATGGGGTTCTCCAGGCAAGAGTACTGGAGTGGGTTGCCATTTCCTTCTTCAGGGGATCTTCCCAACCCAGGGACTGAACCCGTGTCTCCCACATTCCAGGCAGACACTTTAACAATATGTTTCATAATACAATAGAAGTCTAGAGAGGATACTTTTAATTTAATTTCATGGCTGCAGTCACCATCTGCAGTGATTTTGTAGCCCCAAAAAATAAAATCTGACACTGTTTCCACTGTTTCCCCATCTATTTCCCATGAAGTGATGGGACTAGATGCCAAGACGTTTACTCCTTGGAAGGAAAATTATGACTGACCTAGATAACATATTCAAAAGCAGAGATATTACTTTGCCAACAAAGGTCCACCTAGTCAAGGCTATGGTTTTTCCAGTGGTTATGTATGGATGTGAGAGTTCGACTGTGAAGAAAGCTGCGTGCCGAAGAATTGATGCTTTTGAACTGTGGTGTTGGAGAAGACTCTTGAGAGTCCCTTGGACTGCAAGGAGGTCCAACCAGTCCATTCTGAAGGAGATCAACCCTGGGATTTCTTTGGAAGGAATGATGCCAAAGCTGAAACTCCAGTACTTTGGCCACCTCATGTGAAGAGTTGACTCATTGGAAAAGACCCTGCTGTTGGGAGGGGTTGGGGGCAGGAGGAAAATGGACGACAGAGGATGAGATGGCTGGATGGCATCACTGACTCGATGGACGTGAATCTGAGTAAACTCTAGGAGTTGGTGATGGACAGGGAGGCCTGGCGTGCTGCAATTCATGGGGTCACAAAAAGTCGGACATGACTGAGTGACTGAACTGAACTGAGAGAGGATACTATTATGTAGAGTCTTCACTATAGGCACACTATTTTCTAAATCATATAATTAAATTCAGAGGTAGACTTATGAATATTTCATATCAGGTAAGGGATAAGCTTTGACCAATTAGAATGGACTTGCTGACAATCACTAAGGACATTCTGAAACAAACCTGATGTGTGTCAATCCTGATTTTGAGCCTTGCCAAAAATAATGTCTTAAGCCCAATACTGGTGAGCTGTATACTGTATTCTACTTTATTCTATATACTGTAGCTTAAGAAAATGCTAAGCCAAAGAAGGTTATAAGTGAATATCCATCAGCTGTGAAACATGAGTATAAATTGGCTGTGCTGACACTACCAAATAGAAGTGTCTTCCATGTTGTATGAGGATTCCACTATGTTAAACTCCTGTAACTCATCATGCAGGTGAAAAAGCATAACTTATTGCCAAAACCTACTGCCTCACCATTTTCACCTCTTCAGTTATTAGTTTTTCAGAGATAATGTTATTAATAATAATTATCAAATTTGAATTATGCTTTTTTTCAGTGCATAACTTTAATGAGTATGATTTTATTGTGTTTACCATCTGACTTTACCACATTGTTAAGAGATTTCCAAGAAAATTCCAGTCACAAGTAAATCTTCCGAAACATAAACACTTTAAAAACCTAATCACTAATACTTGATCAATTTGCCCTGCATCTTCCTTCTCCTGGAAACTTTGCTGGTGCATTTTCTTTGCTTGGCAATAGTTAACCAGTAGAACTTGGACTGATAACCTGATTCTACCATTTTCTACTTAGTGAGTTAAAGCATGTTGCTTGACTAATATGTTCTTCAGCTTCTGCATATACAAAATAGGAATAGAGGCATAAAAATTAGAAATGTTTTGCTATTAAAATGATAAGGTCTCAGTGTGTGTGTGGTTCATACTGTTGAAAAAATAGTAGCTAAAAATTGTTACTTAGCCTTTTTTTGAAAAATCTTTCTCAGGGATTTAAATAATGGAACTTACCAAAAATGTTTGCATTGTTAAGATTTAGTATTTCTTTGATTTAATTTGTTTCTGCCACTTAAACAATTGCTTAAATGAAAGAAAATCAGTCAGAGCTTACCACTTGAAGGCTTGTTGTGAACACACACAAAATAATTCCTTTGCTTTAGGGGAGCTTGTGAAGATTAATGAGTTGTTTCTTTGGGTTCAAGTTTTCCACATATACGGAGTCCACTGTGGTGATGTAATTAATTTAACAACACCAGGGTTTTGTCATCCAACATTCCCATGCCATGCAGCTATGATAAGTATTCTTTAATTAAACCTCAAAATTTGCCACCTTTGTTACATAGTGCAGCTGAGCACAGACATACCTCTGTGGACCACAAAGATTTTAATATGCAGCTGGGGAAACTTAGTGATAGAATGTTTACATAAAAGCCTCTGAGTAGGTGTTCAAAGTTCTTAAATCTTTTAATAAGTACTTATATCTAAAGAAACAAAAATAACAGGGAACTTAAAATAAGTTTGTGGTTATAACTTACAGAGGGCAAGAGGTTCTACTCTTGAGCTAAAGAGGGGAGAAGAACCTTTTTTGTGATTCTCTGGGGCTCCCAGCTTTAGAACTGGAAGACTCCCAGAGAATTACTTTTCTGGGAATACAGCTGAGACTAATCTTTTTCTTAGGACTCAGGGGTACAAAAAAACAGATCAAATAAGATTGGTTTAATTTGA
This sequence comes from Capra hircus, assembly GCF_001704415.2. NCBI lineage: Eukaryota > Metazoa > Chordata > Mammalia > Artiodactyla > Bovidae > Capra > Capra hircus. Next base: position 53,546,835 of record NC_030813.1, read on the forward strand.
TGCTTATTATTCCAGCTCTATGGCGTTCCCTGGTGACTCAGATGGTAAAGAATCTGCTTGCAATGCAGGAGACCCAGGTTCAATCCTTGGGATGGAAAAATTCTGGAGAAGGAAATGCTACCCACTCTGGTATTCTTGCCTGGAGATTTCCATGGACAGAGGAGCTTTGCATGGGGTCACAAAGAGTCGGACATGACTGAATTTGTTTACCATATTATTCCAGCTCTATAAATTTAGGAAATATTTGGTCTTTGTCTGGCTTGAACTGTTTCAGTGGAGGTCTAAATCATAGTTCAGAAACAAAATGAATATATATATATATATATATATATATATATATATATATATATATTCAGAGGTTCAAAGTAAAAAGTGTGATTTGTTTGTTCTTTGATTTAGGATTTGGTTCAAATTTATCTTAGTTACTTGATAAAAATTAGCAAGAAGTACAAACTAATGCAATAGGTAAGAGCGCAGATTCCATCTCTATCAGTTATGAGCTTTGTAATCTTAGATAAGTTACTAAATATCTCAGGTTTTTTGGTTTCTTTATAATGGAATTAAAATAAAATGGAATTTTAAAAATAAAAATATTGTTAAAAATAAAGTGATTAATGATCATATCTATTTCATAGAATTACTGTGAAGATTGAAAGAAATTTTAAAAAGTGCTTATAAAGTGGGACATAGGAAGTAGTCTATAAATGGTAGTGATAATCATGTAAAATTTAACTAATGTTGAGAGTTTGTGAGTATGAACAGAACTAAGGTGAACTACAGAAAACTTTTTGTAGCAACTTAATACAATGAAAAAATTGTCAGATTTGTGAAAAGATTGTATTTGTATCCCAGATGATTTGGAGAAAGATAAGAATGAAAGGCAGGTTTTTCAGTCCTCACACTCCTGTTTCCTTGCCTCGTAGCACTATTGCTGCATAGAATTAGGCTCCCTGAGGGGAGTTACATTAGAAAAAATTGAGAGATATGCAGCTGGTTGCTTGTGAGGTGGGAGGGGTGCCATGGGATTAATGGCAAAAATTCCAGAGGATAACTTACAGTTGCTTTTGAGAGCCCAGGTAAAAGATTAGATTTCTGCAGCCCCCTGCAATGTTAGTGGATATGTGGTGCCATCTCTGACAGGTATAGTATCTTCTACCTAAGACAAAAATGAACAGCAGAACTTCTGTCTGCAAGGGTCATGAAAGTCTGGACGTCGAGCATAACAGTGGTGACCAGTGTGAAGTGAAGTTTGTCTCTTTTACATTTCTGAATTTCCTGTAGCCATAACTCTAGAAAGACCCCTAAAATGACTTGAGAGTGAGCCTTTGAAAAATCAAAGCAAGGAAAAAACATGGAGTCAGCTCTGGTCCCCAAAGAAATTGAGTTCAGACTTTATTGCTTTCTTTTCCTGCAACAAATATTCAGTGTCCTAAAAGGGAAAGATAAATACTTTATCCAGGGAATGGCAACAAAAATAGTAGCTGCTCTCTGAGTTCCTGGTTCCTGAAATTTGAAGTAGTGCAGTGACCTCAGGATGAAAAATTTGGGGTCGGGGATGAGCTCAGTACATTGTATAAGAACAAATATTTATTCAGTTGACACTATGGCAAAAATAGTTGCTCTTTAAATTATTTCATGCCAACTAATGCTTCTTCAGATTCAAAAGATAATTGGGGTTTAAAATTCTGAGTTTAAAGAAAGCATTTTTAATAAGGAGAATTTTCAAGGGAATCTTCACTAAAAAGAAGGTGAAATAATTTTTTCACATAAATTATCCTTAGATATTAGTGAGAGGCTATCATTTACACTGCCTTGTTGGCTTTTGCATGAAAATTATTTTCTTGGTGTAAATCTGGCTCCAAGAGACCTAGATAATTGACACATATCTACTCCATGGTTCAGAAAGGGCAAACATATAGACACTGGAATGGAGGTCATTTTTTTTTTTTCTCCCAAGTCCTATTGTTCACTGAAAAAGACTACAGCAATCATGTGTTCTGTATGGCTGTAGGAGGTGGGAATACATGAGAGATGAAGTTCCTAATATACACTGAGCTTCTGTTCTTCCCTTTCCAGTATACTAACACCAGGCTTTAATATTTGAACACTTAAATTTCTTGAGAAAAATAATGACTTGAGAATATCTTCAAAAACCTAAAAATAACCAAAAAATTAGAGCCCTATACAGTAAAAACAGAATCTCAGTGGTTGGATTTATCTGCAGGTTAAACACAGAAGAAACATGAGTTAGAGTACTGGGAGAAAGTCATATAGGTAAAATAAAGAAAAGAGAGACAGAAGAATGAGGCTCAGGAGTAAGGTTAAGAGACATAAATGACAAAAGGAAACAATATAACATGCACAGAACTGGGATTTTAGATCAAGGCTTACAAATAATAAAAGTTCAAAAATTATGTGCTGAATGAATGGACGAGGTAGAAAAGATATAAAATGAATTGTCAATTGACAAATACTTATTAATTATTTATTTTACTTTGCTAATGAGTGATTCAAGGATACATGATGTAATCCTTTGGTAACAAAAAATATCTTAAAATTCAAAATAAAATAAAATATTATCATATTTCCCAGGTGGCTCAGTGGTAAAGAATATGCCTGCCAATGCAGGAGATGCAGGTTTGAGCCTTGGGTTGGGAAGATCCCCTGGAAAAAGAAGTGTCAACCCACCCCAATATTCTTGCCTGGAAAATCCCATGGACAGAGGAACCTGGTGGTCAGCAGTCCAAGGGGTTGCAGAGAGTCAGACATGACTGAGCCACTGAACAATCACAACAAAAACATCATCATACTCAGAATGTTTGAGAATGATCATAGGTACAATAGGGAGGTGCTTAGGGCTTAGTTGCTTTGCTCAATCGTATCTGACTCTCTTTGGCTCCATGAACTATAACCTGCCAGGCTCCTCTGTCCGTGGGATTTTCTAGGCAAGAATACTGGAGGGGGTTGTCATTTCCTACTCCAGAAGATCTTTCTGACCTAGGAATTGAACCTACATCTCTTGCGTCTCCTGCATTGACAAGTGGAATCTTTACCACTAGCGCCACCTGGGAAGTTAACTGAGGATTTGAGATATGTTCATAATAACTCTGCTTTTATACTTGCCCTCAGAACAGTTTATCTGATCACTACACTTGTTATGTATTCTATTTTATGCCAATATCCTGACTATTAATAACACATTTATAGAGTCTAAAATGAAAATATTGATAATTCTATATATTAGGTATTAGAAATATTATCACAATAGAAAAAAGTATCAATTTTACTCAGGAGTACTTTTAAATTAATTCATATTGAAATTTAAATAAATTTAATAGAAAGTATTGAATTTATTATAGAGATATTTATTCCCCCAGTAAAAACAGCCTTTAAAGTTTAGCATTTTTTTGAACTGAATGCCTGAATGGTATTTGTGACAATGGTTTTAATCCAGAATTTATGTTCCCATTAAGCATATGATTCTTTGTCCCACATCTGGATCAATAGGGCAATATGTCACTTCCAAACAAGTACTTAATTTGAATTCTGGGTTTCTATCAGGTTGCAGTAAAACTCTCATTGAGTAATCCCTGCCTTTTCTTTATTCCTATTCATTTCTCAAAGAATTATATGTAGAAAAAATATATTCTCAGCTTGTTTCCTCAAACCCAATCCCTCAGGCAAAAAGACAAGTTGGTCTGAAAATTTTTTTTTCTCACTTTGCCTCTCTTATGACCTGACACTTTCTGCCTGAAAATAGATCAGAAAGTGTATTAAATTAACTTTTGCTATTTTATGTCTGACTTCTTCAGGAAATGAATTATCAAACTTGAAGTAAACTTATCTTCTTCCTCTTCTTTCCTTAAGGAAAGCCTTCCTGCACTATGACTTCAGATGTGATTCATGGTGATTCATGATCTCCAAAGAAGATTTAGCTTCAGGATCAGGGACCAGGCTTGCTCACTCAGAGCTTTTGTGTGGCAGAAGTTTCATTACAGTAAAAAAAGACAAAGAACACTTCTGACATAGACATGAGAAGGGGGAGGAAGAGTGCCCCACTTGCCAGTCTTAGCAAGGGAGCCATGTACTTTTTCAGTTGGTTATTAACAATAAATCAGAAGAATGTCTCACGGTTGAAAGGTCTTAGGAGACCCACTCCCACAATTTACATTTTAAGATAACAGAATTAGAAATAAAAATAGAAAGCTCTTACCAGACCACTCCCATAATATACATTTTAAGACTGCAGGCTTAGTCAAGAGGTTCTTAAGAAGGAGAAACATGTCCTTGAGCAGGATACATTATTGTTATATAAACACTGGTACAAAGTTTAAGGAAAAATATATCCTTGAGCAAGATGATTTGTTTTGTTGTGTAGTCATTCACTTCAGTTCGGTCACTCAGTCCAACTCTTTGTGACCCCATGGACTCCAGCACTCCTTGAGGTTGCTGAAACTCATGTCCATCCAGCTGGTGATGCCATCCAATCATCTTATCTCCCATTGTCCCCTTCTCCTCCTGCCTTCAATGTTTCCCTGCCTTCATTCTTTACCAGTGTAATCATTAGCTTTGGGCTTAAAGAAAAAAAATCATACGTGACCAAGATGCAGAAAGGAGAAAAAAAGTTTGTCCTTTGCTCCTCCTGAGGGCCCCAGATCCCTTTCTCCTCCTCCTCATCCTCCTCCTCATCCTCCTCCTCCTCCTCCTCCTCCTCCTAAGGGACCCTGGACTTCTTATCAACCTACCTAAGAATGAGCTCTCTCAAAATTATAAATGATTCTAATGTTTCCATCATAAGTAGAATACTCTCTCAAATACAGGAGAAGAGTAAGTTTCTAAATTCTGTTTAGTATGCAAAAGTTTTTTTTTTTAACATCTTAATCTCTAATCTATCTGAATTATATGTGTGTGTGTGGTTATGTGTATCACAATCATTCATTTGGATACACACATATACATGTACTTTGAGACATCTTAAAGAGCATCACTCATGGTGTACTGGAATAAGAGTTATTTCCAATGTCACGTACTTTTGGTTCTAATCTCATCTTCTTCACTACTTTGTTTTTAAATTTCAAGCAAGTCACTTCATATCTCTTATTTGTTACTTCAGCTGTAAAATGAGTTGATTTGACAAGACTGTATCTAAGAAATCTAAGAATTTATTAGATAGAAACTGAATCCTTTTGAAGAGTTTTGCCTCAGTTCTGACAGTATGTGCATGCTTGTGTGGCCCTGATCTTTGCAAGATCTAACCTTTTGCTGGTTGATTCATTCTCACATCTAAAATTAGAGGGAAAACTAATGTACACATTGCCTATGTTAGGAACATTTATAATTAATTTCTTAGATCTTAAATTCCTTTGTCTAGGTGAAATTTCTGACCTCATACCCATAACCATTGATGTTCCAGTCAATGGTGCCATCAGATCCAAACACTTTCAGCCTTCAAGATACCTAGGTTAACACTTGTAGTTTAAATATAGGAGTTATTTAATAATTCATTTTTATTCACCTGGTGATTATAACAAAGGAACTTTATTCTTCATGGATTATGCTTTTTCAATGTCATATGCAAACTATCAGAGGAAACAAGTAAATCATTCTGAGTAAGAGGGTGATATGACAGGTAGGGAAAGAGAAATGGAAGTGACCAGACAAGAATTTCTGTGAGACAAGACAAAATATTCCTGTTTTTCATAGTTTTCAGATTTAGATGAAGCATGTATGCTGAATTAAGTTTCTTTGGATTGCATGAAACACTCTATACTTACCTTCTATAAACTTCTTTATACGAATGAGATGGACTTCACTGTGTCCTTCCCAATCGCTGTGTTGAAGCCCTACCTGTCTCCAGTGTAAGGTATTTGGAAATGGGACCAAATTCTTCAGATAAAAATTTAGTTTAGATGAAACGATGAGAGTAGGAGCCTCATGACGAGGTTAAATGCAGAAAATATACTGATTTATCAAAACTATGAGAGTAGAAATTATCCAAGTGGCTGCTTGATCCTTTAAATGCCATCTGTAACTTCAGTATAAATGAAAGTAAAATGGTTCCTGTTAGTGAATTGAATACAAATTTAACAGATACTCAAAAATTAAGTGGGAAAAACATGTCTTTTTAGAAGACCTAGGTTAGAACCAGAAACCTCAGAGAATCATAAAGATAGTTATAACTCAAAAATATTGCTTTGAGTGCTTAAAGATTGCTTTCTAGGTTATTAATATGTTGTATGTTTTAATGTTTAGTTTTTTATTTTCTTTTTTCCTTTTTTTTTTTTTTTGAAATGGCTGCTTTAAAAATTTCTCTTTTCTCATTTTGCTTTTTCTTAAGCAAATCTTTTAGAGTCTTCAAACACGTTCCGTTATAAGTCACAATTAACAGAATTATAGTGTTTCAAATTCAAACTTTTGTCTTTCTCTTAGGATTCAAGGAACTGGGCCTTATATCAAATAGACCCTCAATTCTATTTTGTGAACCAAAATGCAGACACCCAATTCAGGGATCAATGCCCATGAAATGAGATTCTTCCAAATTAGACATTCTTAGGAGCAAAGACTCTGGCAACAAACAGTGCCTTTCCATAAAGTTGAAAAAATCGTTTGATGGCATCTAAGATTTACTGAATACTTTCTAGTCTCTATTGAACTTTAAAATATCCAAAAAAGTACATTGCATATGTTGAACAACTATAATACACTTAGTAGAATATGTGAAAATTTTATATAGATCATATTATTTAATAATTTAAACTACTGTATTTACTGCATTCTATTTTTCAGGTGAGAAAGGTAAAAATTATAAATAGCAACTGTTTTGTTCAAGTTCACATACCAAATACGTCTCAAAATTCAAACCCATAGCAGTTATATTTAACAGCTAGTGACTTTTTCCTGGGCCCTGTTGCCATAAAAATTTTCCAAAACACTTAGAACAATTTTTGGTTTTGATTTTTGAAGCATCTCTATTAAGAACTTGATTTTAGTTGCTGGTAAGATCTTGATATTAAGAGGCAAATAAAGTCAAGATGATTTATGGTGTTTTGTTTTCTTTTCCCTCCAATAGTGAATGATATTTATCTACTATTTTAGAGTAAACTTCAAAAACAGAGTACATTACATCACTGGAAACAGACTCACTTTTGTAGTTTCCTCCAATTATAACTGAAATTATAGCCTTTGAAAGTACAAACTCTATTAGTCTTCCTTTCCTGAATATTCTGACCAATAACACTTTCCACATTCACTACAGCACAGCCATATGGAGCTGCTCAGGCTTTTATTGAGACTCTTGATTGAGAAGCCTCATGGGACTCTGAATAGCCAAGGAAAGAGAAAAAGATTAGTAGTAATAATACTAAGATTGGACTAGAAAAGGCTGATTCAGCAGGTGTAGGGACCATAATTTCACATCCTACTATGCCAGCAGCAAGGGAACTAATTACATGGCAGACACTATGAACTTCAGGTACATTTTTCATTTCACCTCAGTTGAAATCAAGTCTTCTAGAGAATTTGCTGTATAAAATAATGTGTTTGCTACCAAGATGCACTAGAATGTATATGACAAAAATGTAATACTAGACTCTCGATATAACAAAAATCCCCAAAGCTGTGAAATGCCTACTTTGTCTCCCATTAATAAGGGGACTCATTTTCAATCTGTGTATAACAGTATCCTTGTTCATTGTAATGCTTTGTGGCACACTATGTAGGTGATTGTGCTTTTCAGTGAGACTTATTTCCTGAATTTTGGAGTGTAGGAAAATTAAGTTCATGTTGTAAAATGCAGTTTTTGCATTTTTAAATACTTAAATTTTTTTCAAAATATATTGATAGTACTAATGACTATCAAAATTATGCTATCTTTAAGTGTTTTTGCTGATGTGAATTTCATCTTTACATACATTTTTTTTTTTGTTTTCACTTTAAGGAGGATTTTAAAAATTCTCAGTTAGCCAAAGGTATTCCTCAAATACACAGTGTATACAGAGATCTAAAACAACCATTATGATGGTATGATAGTCTTTAAATGATTGTCATGACTCCTGAAGATGTTATTGTATTGAAAGAACGTGTATAAAGTAATGACAATATGAACAAATATCATAAATATGAATAATCATTGGTATATACTCAGAAATCTAAATGGGAGTAAATAGACTTCCAGTTTTCTTTAAGAATATTTCCTGTTCATTTCCCTCCTCTGTTTATTAACATATTTCATCATCTAGGTAAATCCTTAATTCCATATCAGTGATCCATTTAATGTCATACTTTTAATGTCTTTCATCCCATGATCCTTTTAATTTTTACAAAGCCTTGTACTACTATCCCTTTCCTCTCAAGCAGTTATTTCAAGTAATAGACACTTAAAGGTTCGTCACTAATGACCATTATAAAAAATATCCATATCCAACTACTTACTGGGTAATCATTAAATAAATGATTTTTACCATAGTTTATAGCACATACTAAATGCTAGGGATAAATTACATAAAAATCAAGTATGATTTCTACCTTTATAGTAATTGCTTTCTAGATGATTTTGCCATCAGGACAAAACTTATCTCAAATATCTAGAACTTAACTTGTGAGTGTATTTAGAGAGAGATAAGCTAATGATTTACTAAACACTTTCTCTTTGCCTTGCACAAATAGAAAAACTGCGTTTCTCTGCTTCCTTTGTTTTTAAGAGTGATCCTGTGGATGGGCAGTCACATTACTGAATTCTAGCCAAAGGAATATGAATGGAAGTATGGGTGTCACTTTAGCATAGCCCATTATTACTTCTCACTTGTCATTTCACTGGAAACCATTATACTTATGAAATGGTAGAGCGTTAAAAGGAGGATAGCCAGTGTTCCTGAATCAGTGCCCAGGAAAATGACCAGAAACGTCATTTTCCTCTTTATGTAAGTGGAAAATACCCCTATACTGACATAAGTAAGTATAGAGTTTGTGTTTTGCTTCTCTCATAATTTAACTAATATGGAAATAGGTGAGAAATAACTATAAAAATAACTCCTAAAATATATAACATGGACTTGGTAATAGACAATAGCAAAGAAATCTATTAGAGGCTTAAGAGATATAAAACTACTATATATAGTGATACAACATTTATTAAAGCTGTTATCTACCGTGACTTAGAAGACAGTACACAGAGCTTATAGCTCTAAAAAGTATAGTTGGTATGATAATGCATGCTGACTTTTCCTTTTGTTTTAAGACATATTTTACATATTTCCATGTGAACAAAGCAGAGTTTGACAATTTTTAAGTAAAAAGAAAAGGAATAGAGAGAATTAATGTATTATAGGATATAAAGAGTTTGAAGAGGAAAGGATCATGTATCACATGATATTTCTGTATTTTAAGCTGGAGGTAATGAATGTATTGGGCTTTGGGTTGACACCATTGATACAAGGGTATGTTTTTTGATGTATGAGAAGAGGATTGAAATAAATATTCAGTGGTCAGAAAAAAAAAAAATATTTCGTAAAACAAGAGGGAGCCAAAATATGGAACAAATTGAAATATCAATCACTTCTTGAAAGGTAGAAGCACTCATTTTGAAATTAAATGATGATCATGGCATCTTGTCCCATCACTTCATGGGAAATAGATGGAGAAACAGTGGAAACAGTGTCAGACTTTATTTTGGGGGGCTCCAAAATCACTGCAGATGGTGACTGCAGCCATGAAATTAAAAGACACTTACTCCTTGGAAGAAAAGCTATGACCAACCTAGATAGCATATTCAAAAGCAGAGACATTACTTTGCCAACAAAAGTCTGTCTAGTCAAGTCTATGGCTTTTCCAGTGGTCATGTATGGATGCGAGAGTTGGACTGTTAAGAAAGCTGAGTGCTGAAGAATTGATGCTTTTGACTGCAAGGAGATCCAACCAGTCCATTCTAAAGGAGATCAGCCCTGGGTGTTCTTTGGAAGGAATGATGCTAAAGCTGAAACGCCAATACTTTGGCCACCTCATGCGAAGAGTTGACTCACTGGAAAAGACCCTGATGCTGGAAGGGATTGGGGGCAAGAGGAGAAGGGGACGACAAGGATGAGATGGCTGGATGGCATCACCGACTCAATGTTTGAGTGAACTCGGGGAGATGGTGATGGACAGGGAAGCCTGGCGTGCTGCGATTCAGGGGGTTGCAAATAGCTGGACATAACTGAGCGACTGAACTGAGCTGAACTGACCTTTCATTACTATTTTAAAATTTCTTAACTACAAATAGCATTAACTAATACATTTATCCCTCCCTCCCACACTATTGCAGTGTCAGATTTATTTTTGGTGACTCCAAAATCACTGCAGATGGTGACTGCAGCCATGAAATTAAAAGACGCTTGCTCCTTGGAAGGAAAGTTATGACCAACCTAGACAGCATATTGAAAAACAGAGACATTACTTTGTCAACAAAGGTTCATCTAGTCAAGGCTATGGTTTTTCCAGTAGTTATGTATGGATGTGAGAGTTGGATTGTGAAGAAAGCTGAGTGCTGAAGAATGGATGCTTTTAAACTGTGGCATTGGAGAAGACTCTTGGGAGTCCCTTGGACTGCAAGGAGATCCAACCAATCCATTCTAAAGGAGAGGAGTCATGGGTGTTCTTTGGAAGGACTCATGCTAAGGCTGAAACTCCAATACTTTGGCCACCTCATGTGAAGAGTTGACTGATTGGAAAAGACCCTGATGCTGGGAGGGATTGGGGGCAGGATGAGAAGGGGACGATAGAGGATGAGATGGCTGGATGGCATCACCAACTCGATCGACGTGAGTCTGAGTGAATTCCAGGAGTTGGTGATGGACAGGGAGGCCTATCGTGCTATGATTCATGGGGTTGCAAAGAGTCAGACACGACTGAGTGACTGAACTGAACTGACATATACACACACACAGACACACACATATATACCTGCATTTCACATGTAATAAGTTTTAAGCAGATTCTGTAACTCTTTACTACTTTTTATTGACAGGAATCCCATTATCTGTTTTTGTTTGGCTGATTTTTAAGACTAAATCATATAGAAAAACCATCCTTTTCTGAATGAATTGAATTATTGGGAGCATGAATAAATACCTTTCCCCAACATACATTTTCCTTACTTCTGTTCCGTATCATTTGATAGTGGGGAAAAAATCGAAGGAATGCAGACACTCTTTATCACTAACCACCTACAGTGAGGTTGTTGTCTTTCTTTGACTCATCAAACTCTGCTGCTTCATCTCATTGTCTGTGGATTCAATGTGGAAAAGTTGTCAAGTAACTGAAGAAGTTTCTAAGAAAAACCTTCTGAAGCACTTGTGCTTCTTTATGAATTGGGCTCATCCTTTTGCTGATTTGCAGCTAGTACCAATATCCTGCACTCTTTTCATGTGTGTTCTTTGTCTTATGCTACAGAAGGTCCTGGTAAGATTATAAGAATATAAAGAATTAATAATAGAAGTATTAGTCATCAAGTAACTGATATTGAGAACTTGCTAAGTTCTAAGAACCGTCCTAAAACTTTAACAAGTAAAATAATGTTTCATCATTACACCATTCCTACAAAATAATTTCCATATTTTCCTATTTTGCAGATAAGAAAACCAAAGACTGAAAGTGGTCTCAGAAAACCAATTAAGGAAAATTAAGAAACCTCTTTAAGAACTTCATGTCAGAAATAAAATAGAAAGTACAATCTAAGATGTTTTATATATTAAAACGAAAATAATGGGGTATTATTTTTAAACTATTTATGCCAATAAGTTATAAATCTTTAAATGAAATGGACAAATTCCATTTACAAAATCTGACATAGAGTCCAACATATAAATTACTGACCAATTTAACCAAATATCCAAAGGAAAAAAACAATTGAATACAGCATTAATACTTCTAGCAGAGAAAAATAGAGCTGATACACTGCATCTCATTTTGGGAGACTATAATAATCTTTTGATAATCTTTTTAAATAATCTAATAGTAACAGCAAAATTTGACCACCAATATCATTTTTAAAATGCAAGATTCCATTTAAAATTAGTAAATAAAATCCAGAATTATAAAAAAATAATAAAATAAGGCATTATTGATTTAGGATCATCTTTATAAAACAGTATATACACATGCAAATAGGGTTTAAAAGCCAAAAGATAATGTGTGTGTTTGGTTTAGTCTGAACACTAAAATAATGTTAACAAAATTAAGGAGATATATATGATTAGCTCAATACCCTAATGTTTATGATCCACCTAATGTTATGATCCACCTCCCAGAATACTGGAAATAAAAGCAAAAATAAACAAATGGGATCTAATTAAAATTAAAAGCTTTTGCACAACAAAGGAAACTATAAGCAAAGTGAAAAGACAGCCTTTTGAATGGGAGAAAATGATAGCAAATGAAGCAACTGACAAACAACTACTCTCAAAAATATACAAGCAACTTATGCAGCTCAATTCCAGAAAAATAAATGATCCAAGAAAAAAATGAGCCAAAGAACTAAATCGACATTTCTCCAAAGAAGACATACAGTTGGCTAACAAACACATGAAAAGATGCTCAACATCACTCATTATCAGAGAAATACAAATCAAGACCGCAATGAGGTACCATTTCACACCAGTCAGAATGGCTGCGATCCAAAAGTCTACAAGCAATAAATGCTGGAGAGGGTGTGGAAAAACGGGAACCCTCCTACACTGTTGGTGGGAATGCAAACTAGTACAGCCACTATGGAGAACAGTGTGGAGATTCCTTAAAAAATTGCAAATAGAGCTGCCTTATGACCCAGCAATCCCAGTGCTGGGCATACACACCAAGGAAACCAGAATTGAAAGAGACACATGTACCCCAATGTTCATCGCAGCACTGTTTATAATAGCCAGGACATGGAAACAACCTAGATGTCCATCAGCAGATGAATGGATAAGAAAGCTGTGGTACATATACACAATGGAGTATTACTCAGTCATTAAAAAGAATACATTTGAATCAGTTCTAATGAGGTGGATGAAACTGGAGCCTATTATACAGAGTGAAGTAAGCCAGAAAGAAAAACACTAATACAGTATACTAACACATATATATGGAATATAGAAAGGTGGTAATGATAACCCTGTATGCGAGACAGCAAAAGAGACACAGATGTATAGAACAGTCTTTTGGACTCTGAGGGAGAGGGAGAGGGTGGGATGATTTCGGAGAATAGCACTGAAACATGTATACTATCATGTAAGAAATGAATTGCCAGTCTAGGTTCGATACAGGATACAGGATGCTTGGGGCTGGTGCACTGGGATGACCCAGAGAGATAATATGGGGAGGGTGATGGGAGGGGGAGTTCAGGATTGGGAACTCATGTACACCCGTGGTGGATTCATGTTGATGTATGGCAAAACCAATACAGTATTGTAAAGTAAAATAAGCAAATAATAATTATAAAAAGAAAAATGCAAGATTCCTTTTAAAATTAGTAAATAAAATCCAGAATTATGTGTAATAAAATAAGGCATTATTGATTTAGGATGATCTTTATAAAACAGTATATACACATGCAAATAGGATTTTAAAAGCCATGAGTTAATGTGTGTGTTTGGTTTAGTCTGAACACTAAAATAACATTAACAAAATTAAGGAGATATATATGATTAGCTCAATACCCTAATGTTTATATAATCATTTTCTATAAGCATTTTTAATGAAAGAATGATTCAATAAATCAGTAAAAATTGATAGTCTGATATCCTACTTGAAGTGCTATAACAAAATATGATAGACCAGGTGGCTCATAAGCAATAAACTTTTAGTTGTCATGTTCTGTAATCTAGGAAGTCCAAGATCAAGGCGCCAATGGATTCATAAGTGGTGAGGACCTATTTTCTGATTCAGAGACCACTGTTCTCATTGTTTCTTCACCGTACAGTAGGAGCAAGGGAAAACTCCTTAGTCTTTTTCACAAGAACACTAATCCCATCACGAGGACTTCACATTTCTAACCTGTTTAGCTCCCAAAGATCCCATCTCCAAGTATCATCACACTGGGTATTATGAATTTTGGGGACCTCAAACGTTTAGATCTTAGAAATTGGTAATCAGGAAAATAATCTAGACTGAAAAGTCATAGGATTACAAATCGATTTAAAACAATGCTAAAATCCATGATGCTATTGTTCAAAAAGGTAGAATTACTGTTTTAGGAATATTTCCATTTGCAATGACCCAAGGGTTTTCAGCACATTTTGCCCTGCATGTTCAGTGACAAACATGTGGTCTTTAATGATTAAGGAACAATAGAATTTACTTTTATCTTCTCCACCATATGTCCTGGCAAGCGTAGTGCATGTGAATAGGACTCAAAATCCTCACCCAATATCTTCCCTAGCAAACATGGTTTTAATGCTTACTAAACTTGAGAAACCTACATGCAGGTCAGGAAGCAACAGTTAGAACTGGACATGGAACAACAGACTGGTTCCAAAGAGGAAAAGGAGTACATCAAGGCGGCATATTGTCACCCTGCTTATTTAATTTGTATGCAGAGTGTATCATGAGAGACACTGGGCTGGAAAAAGCATAAGCTGGAATCAAGATATTTGTTGAGAAATATTAATAACCTCAGATATTCAGATGACACCACTCTTATGGCAGAAAGTGAAGAGGAACTAAAAAGCCTCTTGATGAAAGTGAAAGACAAGAGTGAAAAAGTTGGCTTAAAGCTCAACATTCAGAAAACTAAGATCACGGTATCTGGTCCCATCTCTTCATGGCAAATAGACGGGGAAACAGTGGCTGATTTTATTTTTTGGGGCACCAAAATCACTGCAGATTGTGATTACAGCCATGAAATTAAAAGACGCTTACTCCTTGGAAGGAAAATTATGACCAACCTAGATTGCATATTCAAAAGCAGAGACATTACTTTGCCAACAAAGGTCCAACCAAGGCTATGGTTTTTCCAGTAGTCATGTATGGATGTGAGAGTTGGACTGTGAAGAAGGCTGTGAAGAAGGCTGAGCACCAAAGAATTGATGCTTTTGAACTGTGGTGTTGGAGAAGACTCTTGAGAGTCCCTTGGACTGCAAGGAGATCCCACCAGTCCATTCTAAAGGAGATCAATCCTGGGTGTTCTTTGGAAGGAAAGATGCTAAAGCTGAAACTCTAGTACTTTGGCCACCTCATGTGAAGAGTTGACTCATTGGAAAAGACTCTGATACTGGGAGAGATTGGAGGCAGGAGGAGAAGGGGACGACAGAGGATGAGATGGCTGGATGGCCTCACTGACTCTATAGACATGAGTTTAAGTGAACTCCGGGAGTTGATGATAGACAGGGAGGCCTGGCATGCTGCAATTCATGGGGTCACAAAGAGTCTGACACTACTGAGTGACTGAACTGAACTGAACTGAAACTTGCTTTATGTTGCTTGTACAGAAAGAGCAAACACATTAGATTGCCCTGTTCAAGAGATAAACAGGGCAGATGAAAAGATTTACATATGAGCTACAGTACCAATAAAAGTGTACAAAATGCTTGCAAGAGGTGCCTTAAGTAAAAACATTTCATTTGATAATGTTCATCCAGAATTGAGGACAAGCGCCTCTGTTCATTCCAGGAAATGAAGTTGGTAAGAAGAGTTCAGCTAAATGCTGCTTCTCAAAAATAGGGGTCAATAATTCTTAGTCTCTGAAGGTAGTTTTCTAGCCTGCCATAGCACTGAGGTTTTCTGGCAGCCTTAGGCAAGGGAATTTTCTGTATTTTGAAGACCCTTTTCTGTATTCTGTATGACCCTTTCTTTATATCATACTGTACATATTTCTAGCATTTTTCTTACATAAAACTAAATGTAGTTTTAAAGGACAAATAGCAATCTTCAGGAAGATTATTTGAAAAAGATGTTGGGATTTTTCTAAAGATAAAATCTCTGTGTCTGTAAATGCTCATGCTTGGAAAGCATGTACATTTATATCACAATAAAATATAAATTAGTTTGTTTTCCCCTCAGAGAATTGAGAATATGGTATGTATTAGCGGAGAATAAAAGAAAATATTAGTGAATGTGACAGGAGGATAAAAATAGGAACAGGATTTAAGTTCTGGTACTGGCTTGCTATTAATTAATTGTCCTTAACTAGACCTTCTCCTATTATGACCAGCTGATCAAGTGATTCAATCTATCTATGCAGTCAATGAAAATGTACTTGATCCTGGCAGGTAAGTCATATAACTCCTGCTCAAATTTCCCTAAGGATTTTTGTCATTTCTACAGTAAAAGCCAAAGTTTGAAAAATGACATCTACTGATTTCCTCTTTCTAATGTTGCCTCAGTGTATCTGGAATACTCCCCCTCCCTACTCTAGATTTTTTCTTATCTTGCCCCACGTCAGGCCTTTATTCAAACATCACTTTCTCGGGGGTCCCTTTGCTTATGACCCTATTTTTAACTGTACAAATCCCCCAACATTCCTTATGCCCATCCCTGCTATCTTTTTCTACTTAATATTTCTCTTTTTTTATTTCTTTTTTATTTAATGATTTCTGAGACCAACCATATTATGCAATAATTTAATTCAGCATACAAAATTTGAATCGTGAGATATCTGAAACAGAAACAAATATTTTCACTGTCAGTAATGTTAGACGAATAACTCACTACAGCTTAGCACAGCACATACATTGGAGCTATGCCACATCAATGAGATCTTGAAGATTTCTATTTGCCCTGTTTAACACAAACATTTGCTAAGTGACAGTGAAACATGATGATTTTGAAGGGAAAATGAAGACTGAGGATGAAGAATGAAAAAACCTTATCCATGTGCCACACGTATGACAGAAATGCTCAAAATCACTTAGTTTGCTGACCAGGTTTGAGCTTTTAATTTTCTTGTAATATTGCAATTAAGAGAATAGAACACTCCATGATTACAAGTAAGAAATAAAAAAGAATATCCTAGCACTAGCCTATAACCTCTTGCAAAATTGGAAAAATATCAAACATAAATGCATGATTTTTAACCTAGAAAGTGGATTATATCATAAATAAATAAAAAGATATGTTTAAGCCTTTACAGTTCTTTGAAAACAACTCAAATGCCCAATAGTTAAAAAAAAAAAATGTACTAAATGATGAGTGTGAGTGAGTGAAGTCACTCAGTCATGTCCCATTCTTTGTGACCCTGTGGACTGTAGCTCACCAGGCTTCTCCATCCATGGGATTCTCTGGCAAGAATACTAGAGTGTGTTGTCATTTCCTTCTCCAGGGATCTTCCCAACCCAGGGATCGAACCTAGGTCTTCTGCATTGCAGGCAGACGCTTTAACCTCTGAGCCACCAGGGAAGCCCATTGACTTACCCATAAATCACACTAGCATGAAACCTGTTAACTAAAGAAAAAAGTTTAGTAAAGTAGGAAAATCTAGTATAAAAAATGCACAGTTAAATACAAGAAAAGATATTATTATTATTTGTTTTATATTGTTTAAATTACAAAGAAAATACTAGAGGCAACCTAACATGCGTTGATTTGTTGGTCTTGTCCAGTCCACTAAGGCAAGTCTGACTTTTTGCGGCTCCATGGACTATAGCATGCCAGGCTCTTTTGTTCTCCATTACCTCCAGGAGTTTGCTCAAATTCATCTCCTTTGAGTCGGTGTTACTATCTAACCATGTCATCCTCTGCCACTCCCTTCTTCTTTTGCTTTCAATCTTTCCCAGCGTCAGAGTCTTTTCCAATGAGTCAGCTCTTCGCATCAGGTGGACAAAGTATTGGAGCTTCATCCTTAGTCCTTCAATGAATATTCAGTGTTGATTTCCTTTGGAATTGACCGGTTTGATCTTCTTGCAGTCCAGTGGACTTTCAGGAGTCTTCTCCAGCACCACATTTTGAAAGCATCAATTTTTCAGTACTCAGTCTTCTTTATGGTCCAGCAATCACACTTGTGCATAACTATTGGAAAAACTATAGCTTTGAAGGCCTTTGATCCAAAGTGACGTCTCTGCTTTTTTAAATATATGGTTTAGGTTTGTCATAGCTTACCTTCCAAGGAGCAAGTATCTTTTTTAATTTCATGGTGGCAGTCACCATCCACAGTGTTTTCAGAGCCCAATCAAATCAAATCTGCTGCTATTTATACGTTTTTTCCCTTCTATTTGTCATGAAGTGATGGGACTGGATGCCATGATCTTAGATTTTTTAATGTTGAGTTTCAAGCTGGCTTTTTCACTCTCCTCTTTCACCCTCATCAACAAGCTCTTTAGTTCCTCTTTGCTTTGCTTTCTGCCTTTAGTGGTGTCATCTGCATATCTAAGGTTGTTGATATTTCTTCTGACAATCTTGTGTTGATTACCATGTGTATTTAAGGAGGATGCTTGGAATTATTTATCTTTCAAAGGTTTCTAAATTCTTTACAATAGATATTATTTTGTTATAAGAAACAAATAATTTATTGTAAATATGTTCTTAGGCCTTTTAATATTTAGCTGTTAGCTGTTCCTGTTGTATGAACAACAAGTGAAGAGGCACTAAAGAGCCTCTTGATGAAAATGAAAGAGAGGAGCAAAAACGCTGGCTTAAAACTCAACATTCAAAAAACAAAGATCATGGCATCCTGTCTCATCACTTCATAGCAAATAGATGGGGAAACAATGGAAATAGTGATATACTTTATTTTCTTGGGCTTCAAAATAAATTTGGATGCTGACTGCAGCCATGAAATTAAAAGACACTTGCTCTTTGGGAGAAAAGCTATGAAAAACCTAGACAAAGCATTAAAACATAGAGACATTACTTTGCTGACAAAGGTCTGTATAGTCAAAGCTATGGTTTTCCCAGAAGTCACTTATGTATGTGAGAGTTGAACCATAAAGATGGCTGAACATGGAAAAATTGATGCTTTTGAACTGTGGTGTTGGAGAAGACTCTTGAGAATCCCTTGGACTGCAAAGAGTTCAAACCAGTCAATCCTAAATGAAATCAGTCCTGAATATTCATTGCAAGGACTGACGCTTATGCTGAAGCTCCAGTACTTTGGCCACCTGATGAGAAGAGCTGACTCATTGAAAAAGACTCTGATGCTGGGAAAGATTGAAGGCAGGAGGAGAAGGGAATGAGAGAAGATGAGATGGTTGGATAGCATCACCAACTCAATGGGCATGAGTTTGAGTAAGCTCCAGGAGATGGTGAAGGACAGGAAAGCCTGGCATTCTGCAGTCCATGGGGTCACAAAGAGTCAGACATGACTGAGTGACTGAACAACAACAATGACAAGATGTCACTTTAGTCTCATATTTTTGTTGTTGTTGCTTCAAACTTTACACAGGAAAATCAACCCACTTATTTGAATCAACCCACTAATTGAATAACAGAGTCTATTTTATATAATAGTATAAAAACAAGAATGAGACACTAACTTCCATAAAAATATTTGTTTCTTTGAAGTCATTTAAACCTAATTTTTTTTGTTTGAAAAACTTTATGAATAATTAAGCCCAGTCTAAGTTGCTCAGAAAGCTCTGGTTAGTACCTTAAAATTATTAGAACACTGCCACAAAAGACCTATTAATATCATTTCAATTTGGCAAGGAATGGACCCTAGACTATGCACAAGTTGAACTGAGCACTAAGAATAATGATCTGACATGGTGAGCATTGTGAGACTGTTGACCTAAGGAAAAGCCTGTGTGCTTATTAGACATTTTAAAAGAAATTACCTTTAAGAAATTTCTTTACACAATGTCAGGATATTTTGATTATCATTTTATATTTTATTATTATATTTTGAATAATTTACAGATAAAATATAATAATTTAATCTTTTAATAATAGGAGGACTCAATTTCCAATCACCTGTCTGTGTTTATTAGCTATGAATTTTTGAACTAATTGTGTTCTCATAGTTTCAGAGTCCTCATTCATTAAATGAATAAATAATAGTCCCTATATCTATCTCATGGATTTTTAATGTACATGAAATTGTGCCAATTCTTGTATAGTTCTTAGCACTGTACCTAAAGTAAAGTGATTTTTTAAATTATTTTATTATTATTGTTGCTATTATTATTTTTAATATCCTATTATTTCTGTTTTAGAAAATCAAACAACTGTATTATGAAACTCCAAAATATAAACCAGGAAACAATAGTAAGGTGGTTTTAGGCTCAGATAAACCAGAGACCGATCGTTTTCTCCTCTTTAAAAAGGAAGACTGCAATGTTTAAATATACTTAAATATGTAGATATATCTTAAGTTTCAATAAAGACCAACTTGAATAAGAGACAAAAGGTCTTTCTAAACTATAGAGTTCTCTGTAAATATGAGAGGTGATTACTAATGTTACCAGCCTATTGTATAAGCATTGCAACTAGTATGTGAGTTAGTAAACATTCCTTGCTGCAATAATAATGGCTTTAAGAGTTAGTTTCTTTCCCCAAAAAAACATATTTTATTTCCTAGGCATAATTTCAAACTTAACAAAAGCAACTTAAATTTTTATTGTCAATCATTTTAAGAGAAAGTCATTTGAGGATAGAGTCCTTTTGATATAATAATCTCATAATATATTGCTGACTTGAAATGGTATATCATCTAATTATGAGTTAATATTTTAATTTTATTAAATTTTGCATTACCTATAATGTTTTTTTCTAAATATATCTTTTCATGAACAAGCACCAGCACATATTAAGAAATCAGTTTTAACTTAGAATTTATGCTAGTGGAATATATTGGAGGAAAGTTAGAGTCTTCTTGGCAACTCAAAGCAATATGAACATTGGTGCAGTGAATATAAATTAACTCTCCAGGGAAGGTTTTTCTGACAGTAGTGCTTATATGACTCATACTATCTCTTCATCCATGAAATGTATTGCACACCATCAATTTGCTACTTGAATTGTCCTAAGGGGAAAAGGTTGTCATTTACTCACTGAAGTAAATTAGGGGCACGATAAATTTTATGGTGGTATTATCAATATTTCATTATTTTTTCAAATAAGGATATCATTTTGTACCATTTTATAATAAAAACTATTTAATATTTATACAATCCAGGCATGGATAATTTGGGAGATTGGGGTTGACATATACACACTATTATATATAAAATTGATAAAAAAATAAGAACCTGCTGTACAGGACAGGAAACTCTACTTGGTACTCTATAATGACCTATATAGGAAAAGAGTCTAAAAAAGAAGCGTGGTTATATGTATATGTATAACTGATTCACTTTGCTGTACCCCTGAAGCTAAATCAACATTTTTTTAATGTTTTATTATTATTATTTTTTTTAATTTTAAAATCTTTAATTCTTACATGTGTTCCCAAACATGAACCCCCCTCCTACCTCCCTCCCCATAACATCTCTCTGGGTCATCCCCATGCACCAGCTCCAAGCATGCTGTATCCTGCATCAGACATAGACTGGCGATTCAATTCTTACATGATAGTATACATGTTAGAATGTCATTCTCCCAAATCATCCCACCCTCTCCCTCTCCCTCTGAGTCCAAAAGTCCATTATACACATCTGTGTCTCTTTCCCTGTCTTGCATACAGGGTCGTCATTGCCATCTTCCTAAATTCCATATATATGTGTTAGTATACTATATTGGTGTTTTTCTTTCTGGCTTACTTCACTCTGTATTATCGGCTCCAGTTTCATCCATCTCATCAGAACTGATTCAAATGAATTCTTTTTAACGGCTGAGTAATACTCCATTGTGTATATGTACCACAGCTTTCTTATCCATTCATCTGCTGATGGACATCTAGGTTGGGACATGGAAACAACCTAAATCAACATTTTAAATCAATTACATGTGTGTGCATACTATCTTTCTCCAGTTGTGTCCAACTCTGTGCAACTCTATGGGCTATAGCCCACCAGGCTCCTCTGTTCATGGGATTTTCTAGGCAAGAATACTGGAGTAGGTTGTCATTCCCTCCTCCAGGGGATCTACCTGACCCAGGGATGGAACCTGCATTGGCAGGCAGGTTCTTTACCACTAGTACCACCTGGGAATCAAATATACTCCAATACATTAAAAAAAAAAAAAGCTAATATGCTATTTTACTAAAGCTCTTAAGATAACTTAAGAGATCCTATACCTGCGTCATATTTGCCCTTAAATCTGTGATGTGTAACAGAGTTAAGAATCTTAGTAACTGTGTCTGACCAGAACTTGCAGGAAAAGCAAATCTATTTTAGTCTACTCTGCCTTCTTCTATAATATCATAAGTTGTTCGTGATTCTGGCCTCTCACACTAAGGCTAATAAAAATATAAAATGACCATAGAGTTATACTTGACAGTTTACAAAGCACTTCCACATCTTTTTGGAGCAGGCTCTGATTTTTCTGCCTGGCCTTCATCATAAATTGACCATAAACAAGTTGCCAGGGCAGAGAGCAAGCATTTCACCCAATTTTCCTCAGACTATGTTGAAAGTTACTGTGGAAAAATGGACTGAGTTTATAATCCATTTTGAATCATCCAAACCTCACAATCTCTTTATCAAATAACTCTAGAAGGCTATCATAGGGAAAAGCTGAACATATTTTTTTTAGTTATCTGAATTTTAATTGTGTCATATTTACAGTTGAACTCATTAAAGAATTAAAAAAAAAAAAAAACCCACACAGAAAACTTCTACCAGCTTGAATTCTAAGGAAGCAGTATGACTTATTCCTTGAGATTGTTGGTAAGACTCAGGAAATAAGAGAATGTATGAAATCACCCAGGTACCTGGATCAGGATTCCCTTAGAACTCTGTTCATATTTCTGTCATTGCCCTCCTACAATTTTATTGTAAATGCAAATGTACTTTCTTCCTCTATAGATTTTGAACTATTTAACTATATGAGTGCTATATTATTCTTTGTGTTTAATACAGCAGAATTTAAATGATTCATTCACTCATCTTCTCCTTACTCCTCCATTCAACAAATAATTAAATATCTTCTATGTGAGATATATGAGAAAGAAAATCTCATAGAGTTAACATAACCCAAATTTGGATTTGAATCATAGCTCTATAAAGTAGTTATTTTATGACCTTTTGAATATCACATTATCTACTGCCTGGTAGCTCAGTAATAAAGAATCTACCTGCCAATGCAGGAGATGCAGGTTTGGTCCCTGGTTTTGGAAAATCCCCTGGAGAAGGAAATAACATCCCACACCAGTATTCTTGCCTGGGAAATCCCATAGACAGAGGGGTGGTGGGCTACAGTCCATGGGGTCGCAAAAGAGTTAGACATGACTTAGTGACTAAACATCAACAACCTACACCTTAGTTTTGAGTCTACAAGACAAAACATATTGTTGTCACAGTTAAACAGTAGCAGAACTGAATACTGAAGCTCCGATACTTTGGCCACCTGATGCAAAGAGTTGACTCACTTGAAAAGACCCTGATGCTGGGAAAGATTGAGGGCAGGAGGAGAAGGGGATAACAGAAGATGAGATGGTTGGATGGCATCATTGACTCAGTGGACATGGGTTTGGGTAGACTCCAGGAGTTGATGATGGACAGGGAGGCCTGGTGTGCTGTGGTTCATGTGGTCGCAAAGAGTCAGACACGACTGAGCGACTGAACTAAACTGCTGCTGCTGCTGAGAACTCAACAACTACAAGCTAAGTATAGCAAATTGTGGGTTAAATCATGTGGGTTAGTTTGTAGCAATAACAATCCAATGAAAACTAAAATTAATAAATTGAGGTAATGGATCTATGAATCAATACTAGTTAAATTATGCTGCAGTAACAAGCAGTCCTAGAATCTCAGAGGATTATAACTATAAATTTTTAATTAACTTATATCACTATTGGAAAGCTGTGGTTTTGTTCCATGTTTTTATCCTTTATTCTGGAATCTAGGTTAATGAAATAGACCTTGTCTGAAACATTGCCAGCTACATTGCATAAGGGGAAAAGCAGAGACAGAAATCAACAATAATACTTAAAATTGGTATTTGTTATTTTCATTCATTTCACTTGCCAAAATAAGTTAAAGTGAGTCTTATTTCAATAAGGCACTGAAATGGGAGGATAATACAATGTATTATAAGAAGTAAGTGATAAATAAAAATTCAAATTCTAAGGCATCCTCTACGTGAGCTAATATTTATATTAACTTGCTGGGACCAAAGATTATGTGGGGGGTGGGAAGAGTATCTAGAAATGAAATGATAGTTTGGGTCCTTCAGTGATAGGGATATTTGATTGGATGATACTAATTTACTGTAGGAACAGTCACCAATGGGAAATGTTCAAGTTGTTGACTATTTGCTGAATAACTGAATTCAGCAGAGGCATACAGGAGCCTTCAGAGTTAGGAAGATCACATCCTGGTTTTAGTTTTACACACAATGGTGATTCTGGAATTTTAATCACTAAATCCCTACTCCATTCCTCTGCACAGATAATATATAAAATGCTTTCAAATTTCATTTTTTGTTACCTCTTCTTTTTCTATCAGTGAATCTCTAAATATTTTTTCCAGTAGTTGGACTCACAGCCACAATTTCTTCACTTCATCCAGAAGAGACACTCTCTGTGGCACAGTATCTTAAAGATATTTGATGGGTTTGCCTTCAGGCTCTTACCTAAATAAAGGGTTGGAAACTGTATGTGCTTACAAAGTGATTGAAATCAAGTGTCACAGAGATGAAAATTTATTGAATTAAAGACTTTTGAGCAAGAGAAGAACTCAAGGCAGAGTTAGGAAGATAAAACAAATAAGGATGTCTAAAAAGAACTGAGGTTTCAGTCTGGAGTTTAAAGACCCTTTCTTCAATTTAAATGTAGCAACTAAAATTATGATTGAAAATAATCTCAAAAGACTATATCTGCCAAGATCAATTGCTATCCAACTTTTTTTTTTTTGTCTTCATGAGATTAATAGAGAATGGAGATTTCAGAATGAGTTCAGTTCAGTTCAGTAGCTCAGTCTTGTCCAACTCTTTGCGACCCCATGAATTGCAGCACGCCAGGCCTCCCTATCCAATCACCAACTCCTGGAGTTCACCCAAACCCATGTCCATCGAGTCGGTGATGCCATCTAGCCATCTAATCCTCTGTCATCCCCTTTTCCTCCTGCCCCCAATTCCTCCCAGCGTCAGAGTCTTTTCCAATGAATCAACTTTTCGCATGAGGTGGCCAAAGAACGAGTTCAGGGTTGTATTATTGTTATATAGTATCTAGTGTTATTTACAAATGGTATTGCTGCTGCTAAGTCGCTTCAGTTGTGTCCGACTGTGGGACCCTATAGACAGCAGCCCACCAGGCTCTCCCATCCCTGGGATTCTGCAGGCAAGAACACTGGAGTGGGTTGCTATTTCCTTCTCCAATGCATGAAAGTGAAAGAGAAGTCTTTCAGTCATTTCCGACTCTTAGTGACCCCATGGACTGCAGCCTACCAGGCTCCTCCGTCCATGGGATTTTCCAGGCAAGAGTACTGGAGTGGGGTGACATTGCCTTCTCCACAAATGGTATTACTATCATTTAAATTTGTTTCAAATGTAACTATACCTTTGTTTCAAACTGTAATTGTACCTTAAATTAACAAATAAATCATTAGTCATGAGAATTTTAAGAAAAAGTTCTATAACTCACAATAAAAGATATGTAGAATGTGATGAGCAATATTAAACTACCTGATATCAAAAATTCTAGTAGTATTTATGCTTTAAAACATAATTCATGAATTATATTTCACATAAATTGAAAAATGAGAAGGCATTTTGTAAAGACAGATATTTATTCAATTAGTGGTATTATGCTTAAAAAGCCAGAAAAACAAAGCTTTTAATTATCTGAAATTTCAGGTATATGGAGTCTTTGTCATTTTTAAGCCAAAGATTTACCTTAATTTTTCATTCTTCTCATAGAACTACCCCATAGATGAAAATTAGGTGCTTTTAGGAAATAACTCTGTATCAGACTTGGAGCACAAAAATAAGGACAATTATTTTTACTTTTTATAAATTATTAAAGGAAGAACAATTCTTTCCATTACCAAAAATGTCAGTAATGAAATCAAGCATATAATAGTATAAATGTGGAAAAAAATTTCAATGACATAAATTTGTTACCCAGCCAAAACTTATATAGAATTGTAGTGAAACATACTTATTTTGAAAAGAGTTCTGGAATGATGAATCTTAATAGTATCTATCAGCATGCATTTTCAAAATACAAATCCACCTGCAAGTAAAGATCATAGCTATTTTAAAGACTAGAACTATTTCAATAGATACAATATTTTTTTCTGAAAATTTAAATAGGATGTTGTTTCAATGAAAAACTGATTTCCTAAGAAGCAGTAATAAGTATTCTCATAAAATTATGAACAGCTAACATCATTTCTCACATAACTTTCCAGAATATGTAGATGTTGCTTTTTGTGAGAAACTGAACTTGAATTAGCCTTCTAAACATCAAGAGGTATACTTAAAGGCCAATTCACTTTTACAGTTCAGTAAAAAAAGCTTTGAATTTCAGATATCTATGTGGATATTTTTCTTTCACTCCTGTGAATATTTTATTGTCTACTTATGTTAGATACTAGGAAATATTTTATAATATTATTGACTTGATATATTAATATTTTGTAATTCAATATAATAGTAAAAATGTGTGCATGCTCAGTCACTCAGTCATGTCTGACTCTTGCGACCCTATGGACTGTAGTCAACTGGGCTTCTCTGTCCATGGGATTTTCCAGGCAAGAATACAGGAGCAGGTTGCCATTTCCCCTTCCGTGGGGTCTTCTTGATCCAGAGGTCAAACACATCTCCTACTTTGGCAGGTGGATTCTTTACCACTGGGCCACCTAGGAAGCCCAATGGTCCCTTAAAATATCTTCCAAATATTATCTATACTTTATTAATACATCTTTATTAATATTATCAATAAATTGGAAGAATTGTGCTGAAATAAACTACTGTTGTTGTGATGGTCATAGAATAATAAGATTGTTGCAATGTAGATAGTGCTTTATCACAGATTTGGCTGCCTGTTCTAAATTATCCTAAGGGAAAGAAAGATTTTAAACATTTAAATCTCTAAAAATTTGTTTGTCTGCCTATCTGGCTATCACTCTCATGAAGTCTTATTAAGCCAATTGTGCTTTTGTTTGAAAAAAAAAAACAAACAAACAAACAGTGGAGTTGTTTATGTGCTGTTACTTCTATTAAGAGGAGGATAGGATCAAGCTGTCAGAACTTAAATTCCTCCTTAGCTTTCTGATAGCAGTGGGTTTTGTACAATACTTTCAACAACCCTCAGTTGTTGTTGTTGTTGTTGTTGTTGTTTTTAATCTTCAAGATGGGGGAGATACTAAAGCTTTTATTACATGATGAACGTAAGACAAATGAGATAATGCATGTAAAATATGTGCCATATGCCTCCTATTCGGTAAATGGCAGTTATTGCAAATGAGCATGGTGGCTGCCCTGAAAATATAAGTAGGCCAACCAGGATTCACAACAGGGCTTTCCTGATTCTAACCCCCATTATCCCTACACTATATAATATTGCCTCTTGATCACAAATATCTCACCAATGAAAGAGTCTCCTGAAAGAGGTTTGCTTAAAGTGGTAACATTAAAGTTCAAAATATAATTAACCAGGCCATAGAATTGAACAGTTAACTTTCTAGTAATGGAATTTGTTAACAAAATGCCATTTAGTCAGTTTCCTTTGCAGCCAAGCCAGGTGGGTTTGCTGGAGGACAGAAGTGCTGATGAGACAATGTACTACCCATTTGGTCTCCCTGAAGATGATCCCAGGTGGCATAGTGTGCATTCATTGTTCACATAAGACCATATTTTTTTTTTTACTTTTTATTATATCTCCCTTAGGAAAAAAAAAATAAATGTTTTTGTGTTATCTACAAAGGGAAAAAAAGTTTGGCTCTGATATTTGAAAGAGCCATGTCCTATATGAAATTATCCTCATGTTAAAATAGCTTCCCAGGTGGCTCAGTGGGTAAAGAATCTGCGTACTAATGCAGGAGACATAAGAGATGTGGGTTCGATTCCCTGGTCAGTAAAATCCCTCGGAGAAGGCAATGGCAACACACTCTAGTATTCTTGCCTGGAAAGTCCCATGGACAGAAAATTCCTCTTGTCTCATGGGCTATAGTCCATGGGGTCTCAAAAGAGTCATTCATGACTTAGCAACTAAACAGCAACATCAAAATAAAAGCAACAGTTTATAATTGCAAATATAAACCAGATATCTGTCATAATTTTTATTCTAATCTCATCCCAGAAATGTGAAACTTTGAAGTACATTTTAAATAAATGAAACAAGAAAAATATCTTAAATTTATTTGTATAATACATTGTTCCAAGGAATGTCTTTTAAAGAGTGGCAGAATTGAAAATGACACATAAAACAATAAGCTATTTTGTTAATATTGGTCACATGTTTAAAATATCTGGCTTTCAGATGCCAGAGAATAAGTTGGCTTAAAAGAAGAAATGAGACTAGTGCATACACACAGGGTTATTCTGAATGAAGCACTGGTGATACTAAATACTATATCCGTAGTGTTACTTGAGAACTTGACCAAAGAGTGAGTAAAAGTTAAGAGGATTTTACAACTAAACAATATGTTTTCACATCAATAATGAGAACCATCACAGTCAATTTTCATAATGTTTTGGTAAGCTCTCACACTATGATGTCAAGAAAAGAACATGTCATTGATAATCTTTAAGAAGAGGATTTGAATCACAGAAGCCCATATGGATTACTTTCTGTAAGGTATTTTAAGGGCTTCTCTCATAGTTCAGCAGGTAAAGAATCCACCTGCAATGCAGGGGACCCCAGTTCCATTCCTTGGTCGGGAAGATCCACTGGAGAAGGGATAAGCTTCCCTAGGAGAATGCTCAAACTACTGCACAATTGCACTCGTCTCACATGCTAGTAAAGTAATGCTCAAAATTCCCCAAGCCAGGCTTCAGCAATACATGAACCATGAACTCCTTGATATTCAAGCTGGTTTTAGAAAAGGCAGAGGAACCAGAGATCAAATTGCCAACATCCACTGGATCATGGAAAAAGCAAGAGTTCCAGAAAAACATCTATTTCTGCTTTATTGACTATGCCAAAGCCTTTGACTGTGTGGATCACAATCAACTGTGGAAAATTCTGAAAGAGATGGGAACAACAGACCACCTGACCTGCCTCTTGAGAAATCTGTATGCAGGTCAGGAAGCAACAGTTAGAACTGGAGATGGAACAACAGACTGGTTCCAAACAGGAAAAAGAGTACGTCAAGGCTGTATATTGTCACCCTGCTTATATAACTATGCAGAGTACATCATGAGAAATGCTGGACTGGAAGAAACACAAGCTGGAATCAAGATTGCCAGGAGAAATATCAATGACCTCAGATATGCAGATGACACCACCCTTATGGCAGAAAGTGAAGAGGAGCTAAAAAGCCTCTTGATGAAAGTGAAAGAGGAGAGTGAAAAAGTTGGCTTAAAGCTGAACATTCAGAAAACTAAGATCATGGCATCCGGTCCCATTACTTCATGGGAAATAGACGAGGAAACAGTGGATATAGTGTCAGACTTTATGTTTTTGGGCTCCAAAATCATTGCAGATGGTGACAGCAGCCATGAAATTAAAAGATGCTTACTCCTTGGAAGAAAAGTCATGACCAACCTAGATAGCATATTCAAAAGCAGAGACATTACTTTGCCAATAAAGGTCCGTCTAGTCAAGGGTATGGTTTTTCCTGTGGTCATATATGGATGTGAGAGTTGGACTGTGAAGAAGGCTGAGCACCGAAGAATTGATGCTTTTGAACTGTGGTGTTGGAGAAGACTCTTGAGAGTCCCTTGGACTGCAAGGAGATCCAAGCAGTCCATTCTGAAGGAGATCAGCCCTGGGATTTCTTTGGAAGGAATGATGCTAAAGCTGAAACTCCAGTACTTTGGCCACCTCATGCGAAGAGTTGACTCATTGGAAACGAGTCTGATGCTGGGAGGGATTGGGGGCAGGAGGAGAAGGGGACGACCGAGGATGAGATGGCTGGATGGCATCACGGACTCGATGGACGTGAGTCTGCGTGAACTCCGGGAGTTGGTGATGGACAGGGAAGCCTGGCGTGCTGCGATTCATGGGGTCGCAAAGAGTCGGACATGACTGAGTGACTGAACTGAACGGAGGAGAAGGCAATGGCACCCCACTCCAGTACTCTTGCCTGGAAAATCCCATGGATGGAGGAGCCTGGTGGGCTGCAGTCCATGGGGTCGCTAAGAGTCGGGCATGACTGAGCGACTTCACTTTCACTTTTCATTTTCATGCATTGGAGAAGGAAATGGCAACCCACTCCACTATTCTTGCTTGGAGAATCCCAGGGACCGGCGGAGCCTGATGGGCTGCCATCTATGGGTTCGCACAGAGTCAGACACGACTAAAGCGACTTAGCAGCAGTAGCAGCTAGTATTCTTGGGCTTCCCTGGTGGCTTCCCTGATTCTGGTAAAGAATCTCCCTGCAATGCAGGAGACCTGGGTTCGATCCCTGGGTTGGGAAGATCTCCTGGAGAAGGGAAAGTCTACCCACTCCAGTATTATGTCCTGGAGAATTCCTTGGACTGAATAGTCATGGGGTCACAAAGAGCTGCACACGGCTGAGTGACTTTCACTTCACTTCACTCCACGGTATTTTAACTCCCTCATTGTTCAGGAATTGAGAGGAAGTAAATGAGAAAGATGTAATTTGCAATTCCAAAGATTACAAGCTTGTAATTTCAGCACAAATTTGACTCTTAAGTGGAAAGAAAATTAGACAAGGGACAAGAAAGGAGTGCCATACAACATTCTTGGATCCAGGAAAATGTGCTGTTCATCATCATGGCTTGCACTCTATACCTCCATGTTTATTCCAACTGGTCTTCTGAGGGAATGCAAGTTAACTCTAGTAGTTTGAAAGTATTAAACCAGCAAACTTACTGAGTCTACATTTGTTCCAGATTTGGACTGGAAAATTTACCCTTTGTTATTACCCTACAGTCAAACCTATAATTATGTGGCTTTAGGACTCTTGCATAAGGATACCAAAGCTCAATTTTGTTATTGAAAAAATAGGCAAAGTGGTATTTCTTTGCAGTGTTGTATAAACACAAGAGATACCCATGTAAAGTACTATCATCAACAAACTTCATGCAAATAATGTGTTATTAGTATTTGTTATGATGATGATGATAATGATGGTATGGAAGAGGAGCCTATAATAATCTGAGTCATTTATGTGCATGTATGTTTGTATATATATATGCAACAAGAGGTTCCAAATCTCAAGGTCATAATTCAATGGGTTGCACACACATGCAAAGACAAATACAGTGAATACAAAATCCAATACTACATGTTTATGTGTGAACTCTTAGATGAAAATAGAAAATGAGGTGCCTAACTCTGTCAGACTGAAATTTGACAATTGGTTTCACAGATGCAGTTACATTGGAACCATACATACAAGACAGAAAGATAAATATACTTTTACATATTTGGTAAATTTGTTATGACTCCTCAGGAATATCCTTTTCTTCAGTTTACTATCCTATTCCATCAGTCATTTCTCACTTGGGCAAATTTTAAATTATCTTAAAAATCTTATCAGTTTGCTCTGAATATGTGCATTTACTTACATCACTTTCAAATTATAATCCTTATAATAGAATGCAATATTTAAGTATCACTCTGGAGGACAGAAGAAATAACCATAAGCCATTTTCTTCTTTGTATCATTCTTCTATTATTACATCCAAAGAAACTAATGCGTGTTAAATATGATAGATGATTGAAAGTGAAGTGAAGTCTGTTAGTCGTGTCCGATTCTTTGCGACCCCATAGACTGTAACCTATCAGACTACTCTGACAATGGGATTTTCCAGGCAAGAGTGCTGGAGTGAGTTGCCATTTCCTTCTCCAGGAGATCTTCCTGACCCAGGGATCAAACCCAGGTCTCCTGCATTGCAGGCAGACGCTTTATCATCTGACCCACCAGGGAAGCCCTGATAGATGATTAAACTCCATCAAAAAATAGGATATTTTGTGCTTAATTCACATGGTGTGAAAATGAATAAAACAGGGAGATGTATATGGGATCTGGATCCTTCTCATGCAATGAACTGGAGTGAGAAAATCTCACACTTGAAATTAAAATAAAAACTAACACAGTACTTTAAAAGAGCAATCTACAAATTCTACTGGTAGACTTTGAAGGCATTAAGGTTTGTACTATATACAAACAGGAAAAACTTCAATCTTGCCTTGACAGGTTTGTAGAGTTTCAAGATCTCAAATATAGATCATATTTCTATTTATATGTAATATTACCAATAGAATGTAACCAACCTTCACATGATAAGGATTTTTACCTTAGCAGAAATAGACGAAGACTCCATGTGGCTTCTCCCACAGATGTTCCCTCAATCCATCAGGACAAGTTTTCTGCTCCTAGTACTTTCATGAGAGCATTACTCCACTGTACACAGTTGTCTCCACATCTCTGATGCTATTACTTTTCTTCTAAACTGAAGAAAGGAATCCTAGATCTCCCCTACTACAGCTCCCACAAATGCTTCAGACATTTTTATGCTTCAGTCCCTCTTCATACAACAACAACAACAACAACAACAAAAACTTGGAATGAAATAAAAAGAAAAATTGACCTGGCTCTATTCTCAGAGATAACAGAAGAAAACAACAACACAAAAATAGTTTACGAGCACTAAATGTATTTGCAAAAGTTCAAACACATCCTCAGAGTAACTTTGGAAGCCTCCAGGTTTAGCCAGCGTGCCTCCATGTTGCAGGGACTAGAGCTATATATAATACTCCCCCGCTGGCAGCAGTGCCCTGATTCTGGTCAACCTTTGTATTCTCCAAGAAACCTCTGTATATATTGCTCCTTCCCTCTAATCTGATAGTTGATTCTTATGGCTCCTTTCCTTTTTATCCAGACTACTTTTCAGGGTAATTGGCAGTGGAGATGTCCTCTACCATCATAAAAACCCTAACCTGGGCAGTTTACGCTATGAATTCATTTACATTTTTTAGTAAAATATGTCATACTTTTAGTAAACACTGGGAGATAGACAGCTTTTAGAACTATCTAGAGTATTGTATCTTAAAACTTCTAAAGAATTTGCTTTGAGATTAGATTATTATTCACACATCTCATATCAGATTTAGGGTATGGTGGATAAAGAATCTCCTGGCAATGCAGGAGATATGTATTCAATCCCTGGGTCAGGAAGATCCCTGGAAGAGGAAATGATAACCCACTCCAATGTTCTTGCCTGAAAAAGCCCATGGACAGAGAAGGGTCGGATCTAATTTAGGTGACACATTTTAAAATTTTAGTAGTTAAGAGCTAGCTTCAGTCATGTATTTTCAAGTTTAAGTCTATGGCTGAGTATGCAAGACAGCACTGATAGATCTTATTAGTGCCACCTGCATTTCATTAGTCATTTTCTTATGTAAGTGAAGTTCAATCTTATTAACACAAAATGTATAAACACAGGTTATTCGGACAGTAACATTTGCCACATTTGTTTCAGTTTTCCAAATTACTTTTGCCACATATATGTGTGTGTATAAAAACAATAAAAAGCTAAAATCTTTTATAAAAGTTCAAGTCATTGTATTGGGATGAAAATATGGGTACAGTAGTTATTCAGTTAACTAGATCCTCTGAGCTAATATCGGGGAATATGAGCTTCATTTTCATGAATACAATTTTGCATTCTGTCAGAAGAAATGAAATAAATTGTACTTGTGACCACATATTTAAATGGAGAAAATTGTTTTGTAGAAAATAATGCATACATGGCTGAAGGCAATGCCCTACTCTTCCAGCCTTGACTATCAGATTCTAGGAGAGCAGGACAGGGAGAGATGAATAATTATGGTTTTGAGCGGGTGCAATCAACTTGGCATTTTTCAACTGAGTAGAGTTCTTACAAAAGTCTCATCAGTCTTTAAAATTCTGTACAATAAAAGTCTTACTTAATACCATTTTTTGCCTTCACTGGATGTCCCACATCATAGTTGTTTTTGTGCTCTTACCACATTTCCTCTTCCAATAATGTCAGAATGTTTGTTTGTATTTTGAAACAGGAATGAAAGCTGCTTCCCACTTACTGTGGCAAAACTAATACAAGTTAAAGAATAATTGACTTTAAAAAGGCACTTTTAATAAAAAATATTAGCTATGAAAACCACAAAGCAAAAATAAAACATGAAATATAGAAAGTTAATTATAATGCAGTATATGCAAAAGGGTGAACTTCCCTGGTGGCTCAGTTTTAAAGAATCTGCCTTTCCAATGCAGGAGATGCAGATTCCATCTTTGGGCTGGGAAGGTCCCCTGGAGAAGGAAATGGCAACCCACTCCAGTATTCTTGCTTGGGAAATGTCATGGACAGAGCGGCCTGGCAGGCTGTAGTCGATGGGGTCTCAAAGAGACAGACATCACTTAGTGACTAAACAACAACAATGTGCAGAAGGTATTTAAAAAATTTTGACAAGTTCAAATTGAACTGTCTGTTAAGCTTTTTCTCTTCATATGTTTGATTACTAACATCAATATTTCTTACTATAAAGGTAAGAAGATGATATCGCTCAGGTACATAGCTCTGCTGGGATCTCCATCATGTTTTTCATATATTATCTTGCTTTGTATTTAAATCAAATTTAAGTCAGTCTAATTCTTTAAAGAAAAGTGAAGTGAAGCAGGGCTTCCTTGATAGCTCAGTTGGTAAAGAATCTATCTGCAATGCAGCAGACCCCAATTGGATCGCTGGGTCAGGAAGATCTACTGGAGAAGGAATATGCTACCTGCTGCAGTATTCTTGGGTTTCCCATGTGGCTCAGCTAGTAAAGAATCCACTAGCAATGCAGGAGACCTTGGTTGGATCCATGAGTTGGGAAGATCCCCTAGAGAAGGGAAAGGCTACCCCACTCCATTATTCTGGCCTGTAGAATTTCATGGAGTGTATATTATCATGTATATATCATGTTTTTCATATATTATCTTGATTTCTATTTAAATCAAATATTAATGAGTAATTCTTTAAAGGGAGCATAATTGTTATCTAGTTTAGAAGCAGAATGTACAGTGCTGTGCTTAGTTGCTCAGTCATGTCAGACTTTTTGCGACTCCATCGACCGTAGCCCACCAAGCTCCTCTGTTCATAGGGATTTTCTAGGCAAGAATATTGCAGTAGGTTGCAATGCCCTCCTCCAGGGGATCTTCTCAACCCAGGGATTGAACCCAACTCTCCCACATTGCAGGTGGATTCTTTACCATCTTAGCCACTAGGGGAGCTCAGAAGCAAGAATACAGAAACTCAAATTGTAATGAAACTAGTAACTCGAGGAGCTGGTATTCAAGTCTAGAGCCTTCTGGCTCATAATTTTGTGCTCTTTGTGATGTTTCATAATGTTTATCAAAATAACAAAAATAAGTTTACTTAGCAAAGTCAGTTTGACAGATGTCTTTCATATTTCATTGACAATCCTCTAAAAGACCCTGGAAGGCAAAATATCTGAGTTTTCTTTGACTAACTTGATTCACCACAAAATTTCTGTTAATTATGGGGAGAGACAGATTTAGGAGATTCTACATTTTTCAGAAAAAAGAAAAGAAAAAAGCCCCGTACATCTACTCTTGGCAGATACCAATAAAAAATACATATTTTTCAGAATAACCAGGCAGAGACAATATGCGATTATGTGAAACAGTATTTGTCTGGGTAGTGAAGTTGCTCAGTCGTGTCCAACTCTTTGTGATCCCATGGACTGCAGCCTATCAGGCTCCTCCGTCCATGGGATTTTCCAGGCAAGAGTGCTGGAGTGGATTGCCATTTCCTTCTCCAGGGGATCTTCCTGACCCAGGAATCGAACCCGGGTCTCCCACATTGCAGACAGACACTTTACCGTCTGAGCCACCAGGGAAGCCCATTTGTCTGGGTAAAGATACAGGAAAAAATCAGCTCAGCCAGAATTTATAGTAGTTATCAACTACATTCTCCAACATTAAGGCACAAGCTAGCTGCCCCCTAAAGCCTTATCAATAGGCAATGTCAGAGTGAGAATGAATTTTAAAATCACACGCAAACTTCTAGAATTATAACCCTTCCTTTTATTGTCCCACATATATCATGTAACTTGTTTAGATGCATATTGGCAGCCACCTCATCTTAGCTAGATAGCTCCTTAATCTACAAATCAAAACAAAAGAGAGTAAGATTGAGAGAGAGAAGAGAAAATGGAGTAACAGTTTGATTTCTGGGATATGATTACGGAAAAAGAAAGAACATCACTCATTCATCAGTCAATCATTCTCTGATACTACTGGCTACAACAGGCTGATTCAGGTCTCTTGATCCTGATGCTGAGAAACAGAACAGAAGACAAGCTTCCCCAATACCTCTGGGAGGGAGGCTAACTATTAAAAATAAGGTTTTAGAAAGATAGTAGGTATCATCCAGCAAAAGGAAAATAGAGAAGATAGATTACGGATAAAACTATGGGGAAAATATTTTGTGTCCATATTCACTTGAGGCATGACCCCTAAACTATGGTGCCATTGCTCCTTTTTTGATAGATTTTCTTCAGCTTGACATCTGGTGTCCTCCTGTTGATCCTCCACTCATCATAACCTCTGTTACTTCTTCATATCTACCCACTCTGTGGCTCACTACCTTTTCCTTGTAATTATACTTGCAAGTAAAGGGAATCTGAGAAACATTTACTTTTGAAATAGAAATTTCCCATATTTTTAAAAATCATTTAATAAATCACTAGCAGGCCAAATGTTTGTTACCTTTTTTTTGGTCAGGCTTAGTGACATATAAGTGAAATTCAAGAGTTTTAGAGACATTTATGAATTTGTGCAAATGAACACAATCATATAAACACCATCACAACCAAGATAAACAATAGATTCATCAAGTTGTTATCAAAACCTAGCAACCTCTGATCCATTTCCTCTTTATAATTTTGCCTTTTCTGGACTGTTGTATGAGGTATTATATAGTATGTATTTTTTGGAATCTGACTTCTTTCAGTCAATGTATTTACATGCATCCATGCTGTTGCACGGATCAGTACTTTCTTTCCTTTTATGGCTAAGAAGTATTGCATTTTATAAATATACCAGAGCTAGTTTAATTACTCAATAACTGCATGACATTTGGATTATTCCCAGATACTGGTTATCATATATAATGTGACAATAAACATTTGTGTAGAGATTTTTGTGTGAACTTAATTTTTCATTTATCTTGGTTATGGACCTGGGACTAGGTTAGACTGGCTCTATGGAAAGTGCATGTATAGCTTTATAAGAAACTGCCAAACAATTTTTCAATGTGATTGACTGTTTTGCTGTCCTCCAAAAATGTATGGGCTTCCCTGTATGAGAGCTCAGCTGATTAGCATTCTTGCCAGCTTTGGTAGTACTTTTTTTTATTTTTTCTGACTAGCAAATAGGTATGCATCTAATTTTAGTTTGAATATTTATTTCTCTAATGACTAATTATTTAGCTTAGAAACTATGCTTTCAAGTTCTTTCCTGCCATCTATATATACTCTTTGTGAAGGCAACTGTTTAATAATTTTGTCCAATTTTATTCAACTTTGCTTATTATTGAGTGAATAAGCATATGCAGATGATTTATAATCTATATATAAGTCCTTTACTGGGTTTTGTTATGCAATTTTTTTCTGTCACCATGTATCTTCTATTTTCATTGTTTTAACAGTATCATTTAAAGAGCATAAATTTTTACATCTTGATGAATTTCAGTTTGTCAACATTTTTTCTTTTATGGCTCATGCTTATGGTGTCAGGCTATAGAAATGTTTGATTAACCCAAGGTTGAAAAGATATTTTCATATGTTTCCTCAAGAAGTTGCATAGTTTTTAGATTTTTACTTGAATCTATAATTCACTTGAATTAATATGAGGTATGAATTGAAGTTTGTTATTCTGCATATTAATATTCCTAATTTTTCAGCACCAGTTGTTGAAAAGGCTGTTCTTCTCCCAACATTGTTGATATTAAATTAACCATATATGTGTAGGGGTCTACTTTTGGCTTTCTTTCCTGTCCTACTGACCTATGTATCTATCTTTTTTCCTAGTACTATATTTTTATAATTTTTAAATTTTCATTGGGATATAGTTGATTTACAATATTGTGTTTCAGGTGTACAGCAAAGTAAATCCATTATATACACACATATATCCATTTTTTTTAGATTTGTTTCCATATAGGCCGTTACAAAGTATTTAATAGAGTTCCCTGTGCTATACAGTTGGTCCTTATTAGCACAATGCCTTGTTTCAGTTCAGTTCAGTTGCTCAGTCATGTCCGACTGTTTGTGACCCCATGAATTGCAGCACGCCAGGCCTCCCTGTCTGTCACCAACTCCTAGAGTTCGCTCAAACTCATGTCCATCGAATTGGTGATGCCATCCAGCAGTCTAATCCTCTGTCATCCCCTTCTCCTCCTGTCCCCAATCCCTCCCAACATCAGAGTCTTTTCCAATGAGTCAACTCTTCACATGAGGGTTAGACTCTCCTGTAACTTTAAAGTAAGTCTTGAAATTAGGTAGCATGCATTCTAAAATTTTATTCTACATATTTAAAGCCAAAAACTCACTTAAAAAAATCCAGGTACATTGAAATCCTATTTCTAATAAACCAATTAAGAGAAGAAAATCCAAAATACAGACTAATAAAAGACACATAATGTACAAAGGAATAAAGATATGTATGGATGATGCCACACTTCTCATCAGAAAATATTCAATCTGGAATCCAATAGAACAAAACCTTTTATGTGCTGGAAGAAGCTCTTTGTTTTTCAGATAAACATGAGTTAAGAGAATTTATCATCAGCAAACATATAACAGGAAATTAAAAAATGTTTATTCAGGAAGACAGAAAGTGATATTAAATAGCAATCTTGGTCTACATAAAAGTAGGCTGAGCTCTGGAAATGCAAATATTTAGGTGAATAGAAAATATATATACTTAAGATCTTTATAAAATATAATTGACTAACTATATATGTCTGTGAAATATATATATGTCTGCTATAACATATATATATATATACACATGCACACAGACATATATACATGTTAAATGCAAAATAACTTCAGCATTTTAGATAATAATAACCTTGAGAAGATATGATAATACATTTTTACTGCACATTTTGGTACAATGCAAACATATTTTATACCTTTTAACAATAACATATTTTTTATCACCATATGATGAAAAAGGTCTTACAATTATGTATAATCATTTTAATGAATTTTAACTAAGTTCCATATGCATGACATTACCTTTTAAAAACATCTGCAGTTTTCTCTAGGCAGTTAATAAGCGAATGTCATTAAATCAGTAGGGATTTATGCATATTGAATCTAATAGAGCATCAATTTAGCCTAATAAACTATTTTGATAACCAA